>NW_024412414.1:12836672-12980479 GCF_014898765.1 Herpailurus yagouaroundi | reverse complement strand
TAAAATAAAATAAAATAAAATAAAATAAAATAAAATAAAATAAAATACAAGCTCCATTAGAAGAGCAATTTGAGCAGGTTTTTTTTTTTTCCTTACTCTGTTTTCCAGACCCAGAGATAGTTTCTGCAAATGGTAAGCCCACGAAGAAATGCTTGTTCAGTAAATAAATGAAAAATGAATGAAACTTGTATCTGTTTTCTCATCTACTTTCATCCTCAGTGCCCTCATCTTTTCCCTTTTCGTTTTTCTGTTAACAGTCAAGGAGGGGCGCCTGGGTGGCTCAGTCGATTAAGCATCATACTCGGCTTTGACTCAGGTCATGATCTCATGGTTTTTGAGTTTGAGCCCCACATCGAGCTCTGCCCTGGCAGTGTGGAGCCTCCTTGCGATTCTGTATCTCCCTCTCTCTCTGCCCCTCCCCAACCTGCGCTCGCTCTCTCTTTCTCTCTCTCTCTCTGTCTCTCAGTATAAATAAGTAAATAAACTTAAAAAAAAAAAACAGTTCAGGAAGTCAACATACATGCATTCATCAGTTACAGCTAGCTCAGAGGAATCTTTAATGCTCTCTTTCCTTCATCTCTCACTTCAAATCAGTTTTATCATTCTGCCGGTATTGCCTGGAAACACTTCAGAAGAGCTCTCGCATTGTTCTCATTCTCTTCATTTCTACTGACAATGCCCCAATTATCTCAGTGTTTTCAAATGTTTGATAAATAGCCTCCATGACTTGTGGTTCTCTTCCCTTGTTCTTCCAGTTAATCATAGATCTAAGCATGTCGGATAGTCCTGCTTAAAATTGAAAGCACTTCCATGTTTTCTAACTGTTAACACAATAAGTTCAAACCTCTGTAATGTCATTTAAGGGCCTTCAAAATGCTCTACATATACGATTCCATTTCTATATTTTATTATTCCCCTACCTTCCAGACTAATTATATCTATTTTTGAATGACACATATTTTTATGTCTCTATTCAAGCTAGTCCTAGAATTTCCATACTACACCCTTCCCTTTCAAAGGCATTCTCACTGTTTTACACATAGCTTACATAATACCTTTTTTGTCAGTCTTCCATAACCTCTAGGCAGAATTAATCACTTCCTCTTTGAACTCCCTTTAAAGTATAATCATGCTTTTGGTGTAATACTTATTCTGTAATATTGCGGTTACTTATTTTTATGTCTGCTTCCCTTTCTGGAGTACATATCACGTGACGTAGAGTGTGTGTTCTGGAGTCAGATTGCCTGCATTCAAAATTGGATTACAATAGTCTCTCTGGCTGTTCAATATTGAGCAAGTTACTTAAATCCTCTAAACCACAATTTCTTCACACGTACATCGGTAATATTAGAATCCACCTGTCAGAGTTCTTATAAGGATGAAGATAATTTGTGTACAAGTTCAACTTTAGACCTGGCTCTTAGTACATGTCTCAGTTGCTCTTATTTGATTATAAGCTCCTTGAGTGCAATTTATTTATTTATTTTTATATTATCTGTGCCTGAAGAAGGTTTAGCCAATAATTACAGCTAATAAAATTTGGTTGAATTTGCTTCCATTGGACTTTATCACTGTGTCCTGGCAATATTTAAACAAGCAATGATATCAAATTGTATTTTGGTTTGGCTTTAAACTGCAATGATAAACAGAATGTGAACTGTATGGTAATGTACAGTTCTTACTATGATTTACTTTATGATCTGTGTACCATTTCTGATGTGTCATACAATTTCCAGGCAGGTTTAATACTCAGTCTTTGAATCACTAGGTCACCATAGATGGCTGCCTGGACTGAAATACTGCAAGTCTCCATGTGCACATCTTACACCAAGTGTATGCCATTAGTTCATTCTGCTAGAGTGTCTGATATGAAAATAACCAGAATGATTCTATTATGTTCAAAGTAGCTTTTCAATTAAGAATTATCTTCTCAAATGTCTGTTGCATGAAAGAATTTCAAGTATGGCCACTGTCAGGTAGATGTTAAACTCATCCCCCTCATTTAAAAAAATTAAATGTTTTTTTAAATTTATTTTTGAAGGAGGGAGAGAGAGAGAGAGAGAGCGTG
This sequence comes from Herpailurus yagouaroundi, assembly GCF_014898765.1. Classification (NCBI taxonomy): domain Eukaryota; kingdom Metazoa; phylum Chordata; class Mammalia; order Carnivora; family Felidae; genus Herpailurus; species Herpailurus yagouaroundi. The sequence goes on along the minus strand of NW_024412414.1, from coordinate 12,978,411 downwards.
AGAGTGAGCATGAGCGGGGGAGGAACAGAGAGAGAGGGAGACACAGAATTCGAAGCAGCCTCCAGGCTCTATGCTGTCAGCAAAGAGCCCGATGCGAGGCTTGAACTCACAAACTGGGAGATCATGACCTGACCTGAAGTCGGATGCTCAACTGACTGAGCCACCCAGGAGCCCCCTCATTTTTGATGTTTGCTTGAATAAGGACTCACTGATGATCTAAGTTGTCAAATGAGTGCCAATTTCAACGTATGGCTTGATTCTGATCAAGGTTTAAATTTAAGGCTATTTTGAAATTGTACCTTTTTTTCCCCCTTTATTGAGATGTAATTGATCTATAACATTGTCTAAATTTAAGGTTTATGATATAATGATTGATATATGTATGTATTGTAAAATGATTACCATATAAAGTTAGTAAGCCCATCTATCATCTCATATAGTGACAATTTTTTCTCTTTCTGATGATAATTTTTAATAACTGTCCTCTTAGCAACTTTCAAATATACACCATACTCTTGTTAACTATAGCCACCATGCTGTATATTATATCCCCAAAACTTATTTATCTCATAACTGAAAGTTTATTCTCTTGGACAAACCTCACCTATTTCCCTCCTCTGCCCCCCACTCCTCCCCATGTCCACCCTTAACAACCACAGATCTTTCCTCTGTTTCTATGAGTTCATTCTTTTAAGATTCCACATACAAGTGAGATCCTACAGCATTTGTCTTTCTCTGTCTGACTTATTTCACTTAGCATAATGACCTTAAGGTTCATCCATATTGTCACAAACTACAGCATTTCCTTCTTTATGGCAAATAATATTTCATTTATGTATTTACCACATTTTTTAATCTGTTCATTCACTGATGGGCACTTAGGTTGTTCCCATGTCTTGGCTTTTGTAAATAATGATGCAGTGGACATGGAAACCTACACTTTTGAAATAGTATAAAATATATTTGTAGAATGATTACCATTGAACTATTGCTAGAACAAAGTTTTCTTTTCGTTAGAACTTAAAGGCCACTGTTTCCAACCACTGTTTCCAAAAATCAGTTTCTCCAACCCAGCCCTCACATCAATATATCCAACTCTTTATTGGACAGCTAAACCTATGAGCCCCCAAATCCTTGATGCTTTTGTCCTCTGAACATGAATTCCAGAGAAGACATAATTGACTTAGTCTAGGTTGGGTTCAACAGGCTTAAGAACTTGGTTTGGAAACTAAGAGGCTTAGTAATAGAAAGCAATAGAAAGGAAAGAAAGCCAGAGGGGAGAGAGCCTTTTTTTTTAAATCCTGAAACTATGCAGAACTGGTTATAGTGTAGTGTGTGCAATCCTGGACTTTGAGTCAAATCTGAATTTGAGTACTAGCTCTATAATTTCACTAGCAGTGTCCATGAGCAAATCATTTAATTTCTGTAAGCGTTAGGACCAGCTACATAATTTGCAGGGCACAGTGAAAAATAAAAATGCAGGGTCCTGGGGAGGCAGGCCTGGTGACAGGAGGAGGTACCAAATGTTAGCCAAGGCATCAAGCACTCAATGTTCACCAGACTCATCAAACTTCACTTATAAAACTCAAATATGTGGCTAACGGTATTAAGAGTGCTAAGGCAGTGACTTCAGAACAGAACCAGAAGTGCAGGGCCCTTCTAAGAGCTGAGCCCCATGCAGTCATACTGGTTACATGCCTGGTTTAATTTCCTCTTTGGTAAAACCAAGCAAAATCATTAGACTCTACTTATTTTTTGTTTTGTTTTTCAAATAAAAAAATTGAAATTGAATTGGAAAATGATGTTAGAAATGTAACTTCTTCAGTAGAAGACATTTTAGGGAGTGCCAGGAACCGGGGTAGGGAACTATATTCGGAGGGACAGATTGTGACACAAAGAAAGATCCCAGCAACTCTTTATCTGGATGTGACCTTGGAGATGTCTAGTCTTATTACCCCTCTGTGAAACCTGAAATTTGCCCAAGCCCAAAAATTGGGATTCAAGTAAAACCATGGATAATACACTGTTTAGTTTTGTGTTCTTTTAGATATGAACCTTCTCAGGTGTTTGAATTTCCCCTTAATAACTTCTGAAAACAAATGGTTGACTACCCAGGTTGTTTGTGCTTTCATAGTTCTAGAGAGAAGAAAAGCACAAAAACACTGGTTTCTGTCTATTGTTTATTGTTTTGAATCTGTCTTTCTAAGTCTCTTAGCAAGAAACAGATATGGTAGAGTTGATACCTCATAGAACCCAGAGGCAGGTCTCACTAAAAACTGGAACCAAAGATCAAAAAGCTCACAGAATAAAGCCAGTCTTTGTTCAATTATTCTTTGTCTCCATCATTCTACTGCCTTACTGTCTGTCTCAGTCTGTAGACTAGACTAGCATTCTCTAAGTTTTCATGAGTCTTATGGAAAATGGATTGCTCTAATATTCCTGAATAGGTCATATCTTTACAAGTAACAATCATGTCTTAATATTATTTGCTTATTCCTAGAGAGAGAAACATAGCAGCCCAGGAGGACATGTTCACCTTTGGTCTAGTTAACCATGGCTAGAAGGGTAAAGTAAATCAAATAGGACTTTTTGCTATTAAAAAATTGCCTATTTAGTATAAAAGAAGATGACATGACTTTTAACATAGATTAAAAGCTGATTTTCCATGAAGATGTTCATGGAACTGTTCAGAAATGCCAACATGTGACTGCCTTAGATACAATTAAATGTTCTCGATATTCAAGAGATGACAGTGAACTGTAGACACTGGTACGTTTGATCCAGTATTGGAGTCAGATCATAGGATATATATATATTCACATATATATGTATATATAATTAATAATATGCGTATATATTTATATATATTTATAAATATATTTATATTTATATAATTTATATAAATATAAATATAATAAAATAAATTTATTATAAATTATATTATATAATTATATAATTTATAATTATATAATAATTAATATATATTTTAATATGGAAGACAAAAGAAGAAGGAAAACGAGACAAATCTACATTAATTTTCAATAACTATGTTTTTTTAAAATTGTCATTTAAAAGTATTTATTTTTCATTGAACCTATATTGCAAACTTCTTGCTTTACTGTCAAATGAAACAATTTTATAGAGTAGCATTATAATCATAGGTGATTTTATAATAGTAGGTACTATTAATACAATTATTTAATTGCTTATTGTCAACACTCATCCTAACCTCTAGTATATTCTTAAAGTAAAAGTACTTGAAAAAGCACTTTGATTTCTTGATTTTGATATCATATTGTCACAGTTTCAGGTGTTCTTGTACAGAAAAACTAATGTTGTCTTTGCTTTCTGACAGTATAAACACAGCAGCAAAAGTATGCTATTATGTAATCATATCATTACAATATGAAAAAAAATAAAAAAGCTGAAAGTCTACCAAAAGAGTCCAGTTAGTTGACAAGCTAGACTTTTCACTGGTATGAACTCAACCAAGTTCACTACAACCAAGCTTTTGTGGCTTCAAAATAAACCAGTTTGATAGAAAATGCCTTTTTCTATTAGTTATAAATTCTTAATCTACCAAATGGTAGATTAAGATTTATTTTGTTTTGTGTTTTAAAGCTTATTTATTTATTTTGAGAGAGAGAGAGAGAGAGAGAGAGAGAGAGAGAGAGAGAGAACCAGCAGGGATGGGCAGAGAGAAAGGGACAGAGAATCCCAAGCAGGCTTCATTCTGTCAATGTGGAGTGCAACTCAGAGCCCCATCCCACGAACTGTGAGATGGTGACCTGAACCGAATCAAGAGTTGGGCACTCAACTGACTGAGCCACCCAGATGTCCCAGGATTTAATAATTGGTGTATGTAAAGGTCCTTTGAAAACCACAAATCATCTCCCAAATACAAGGTATTATTAAGTGAAGTTATACCCCAAATTTAGATTGTATGGAATTTGAACAGCACTTTTCTCTAAGTGAAGGTAAAGGAAGATAAATTAATTAATATTTCGTGCTTGCCTCTCTTGTGCATGGTGCAATGCTAGATGGCCAGTGTGCATTATTTCAACCAGCTTTCTTTCTTGTGGGGCAGGAGGGTGGTTGGCAATTTCTACAAAAGGAACAGAAAAGCCATTCATATTCTACTGTCAAAAATTAATTACCACTTCAACTTACTTGTTTTCAGTCTTTTTACTTCATTTAAAAGGAAAATCCCATGGCACCTGGTTGGCCTAGTTAGTTAAACATCTGACTCTTGATTTTGGCTCAGGTCATGATCTCAGGTTTGGTGAGTTCGAGCCCCACATCAGACTCTGTGCTGACAGTGCAGAACCTGTTTGAGACTCTCTCTTTCCCTCTCTCTCTCTGCCCCTTCCCCACTCACTTACACTCTTTGTCTCAAAATAAGTAAATAAAACATTAAAAAAATTCCATCACAGTTGGCCTTTAAACAACATAGGGGTTAGGAGTGCTGACCCCTTATGCACTTGAAAATTCATGTATATAACTTTTTTTTTTCTTTTTTTTTTTTAATTTTTTTTTTTCAACGTTTATTTATTTTTGGGACAGAGAGAGACAGAGCATGAACGGGGGAGGGGCAGAGAGAGAGGGAGACACAGAATCGGAAACAGGCTCCAGGCTCTGAGCCATCAGCCCAGAGCCTGACGCGGGGCTCGAACTCACGGACCGCGAGATCGTGACCTGGCCGAAGTCGGACGCTTAACCGACTGCGCCACCCAGGCGCCCCCATGTATATAACTTTTGACTCCCTGCAAACTTAACTACCAATACCTCACTGTTGACTGAAAGACTTACCAATAACCTAAATAGTTGATTAATACATATTTTGTATGTTATATGTGTTATATACTATATTCCTTCAATAAAGTAAGCTGGGGAAAATAAAATGTTATTAACAAAACCTTAAGGAACAGAAAATACATTTACAATACTGTACTATAAAAATCTGCATATAAGTAGACTGTGTAATTCAAGCCCATATTCAAGAGTCACCTGTATTTTCTTTAGTATAGTATATGTTCATTTTAAACATTCAAATTATGAAAAATTATGCAAATATAAAAAAAAACTTTATCCCAAGTAAAACTCTCCCCAAAATAAAAATTATTAAAATTTGGTAAGATTGTAGCCATCTTTCTATGCTTATAAATACAGAGATATAGACTAATATGAAGGTAGACAAATGCATAGAAAAATGCTTTTATAAAAATGGGATTTTATAATAGATACTACTTTTAATATAAAGACTTAATTGTATTTTAGTTTAACAAAAGCCAAACTGAAGCCAAGTAAAATGAGGAGAATTGTGAACTTGTAATAAATGATTTGAGTCAACAAAGATATTTATGTTTGTATTTGTTTTCCTAAAAGAGTCCTCTAAGGGTAAAAGATGCACTAAATAATACCAAGAGGTTACAGTACTTATGCTTTTAAAAATTGTAATTTATATTTAATATATATGTATTTTTATAAGTTGACTTTTTGCTATAAAAGAAAATATTAGCACTTAAACATTTGTAACTACGTTCCCTTATAACCCTTCATTCTTCTATTTATATTGTTATTTTTATATTATCCAAGTTTACAGCTTTCATATTCTGTCCTATAACTAAAAATAACATGGGGTATAAGTATTAGTTTTATATTTAAATATATTCAGTGTTCATCCTATAGCTCCTTCATTCTTTAAAGCTATATATTGGTTCATTTTTAATTGGCTGAATTTCATTGCTAAGTCATTTCTTTAAGAATAGTCATTTATGTTATATTCTCTGAAGGTTTCTTTTTTATGTTAAAGAATGTTGAATGCCGTTAAACTTGGAAGATATCTTGGTATGTGATAATAGACTTGTCACACTTTTATTCAGAATGTTACAGGCTTTCTTTTCCACTGTCTTCTGGTGTAGAAGGCTACCATTTTAAAATCTGAGATTAATTTAATATATTCTTCCACTTTTTAGATGATATTTGGTTTCAGCCTAGTCTTTTTAAGTCTTTCTTTAACTTTGAAGATCACTTAATAACTTAAGATCACACATGCCTTGATATTGAGTGCTTTCTTTAAGATGTCCCTAGAACATGGTATATTCTTTGAATTCACAGGAAATTTTCTTTATGATATCTGCTGCTGATATATTTGTTTTATTCTCTGTCTCAATGGTGAAGATTTTATGTTGGTTCATATTTATCTTTCTTGTTCATTACCTGTTTTTCAATTGCTTTTTGTCTGTGCTTTTTCAATGTCATTAATTACAATTACCTCAAACTTTCCCTTAATGTCAGTAATTTGACTTCAGCAGGTATCTGATTACTTACTTATTCTAATTGATTTATCAGATCTTTAGTGATGTTGTTTGGTTTACAATTTGTATCCTTAAGTTTGCAACCTCCTGATTTATCTGATTCTATTATTTGTTTTTTCATTGCCATCCAGTTATGTTAGCTTTGTCTGAATTCATGTTCTTGCTCTACAGCATGAAATGATTTTGAGAAATTTCCTGGAGTTCCTTGAGTTACATTTTCTTCTTGATTGGTATTTTGTCTATCTTCGGCATACTATGTTTTCCGCTTTCATTTTTGAAATATATTTGCATAGTTCCTGTTCCATTCCCGTTCATTTGCTCATTCTTGAGGAAATGTGTATAAACAATTCATGTACTCTTTTATAGAGAGGGATATTTCTTAATTTTTATCTCATCAAATCAGGGACTCTTTTGTTTGTTTCTCCTTCTCAGCTCCAGTTTGGAGGCTGGATGTGTCATGAGCACCCTCATTTTGTAACTTGAGGGAATGATGAGATTGAGGAAAGTTCAGCCTTTATCAGAATACTTGGGTACTTTTCTCTATTTTAAGGTATTTTTTTAGTGGTGTTTGGTAATATTATTGGCGGAGGACTATAGGTATACTTCGCTGGACAGATGTATTGTTTATTAGTTGGATTCTAGAGTTTTACCAAGTGAGTATATAGGCATGAAACTCTTTGTCTGTAAAATACAGTCATCTTTACTATTCACACTTTCCTGATTTACTCTCCATAAGCTCTGTTTACTCCTCTTCAGCTAGAAAAGGAATAAGATTAAAAAACATGATGCATATACAAATGTACTTAACTCCAGAACCAGAGGTTGTTACGAGAGTTCTCAGCATTTTTTCATTTCACCAGTGGAGATAGGGATAAGATTAAGGAGTCAAAAACTCATTTCCTGAGCCTGGCCTGAACTCTTCTTACGGCTCAGTTATTTTTGTTGTTTATTTCGTTTGTTTTGATTAGTTTAAAGTCAATGGCATTTGTCCCTTTTCTTGTTCAGACATTGTTCAGTTCTGTTGTTTACTTGTTTGTTTGCATTTATAATTTCTTGCCCATTTCATTAGGTGTTGGGGTAAAAAGAGTCTGTATTATGTTTTCAGTTCACTCTTTTTCAACTAGGCTTCACAACACAAACACATAAGACTAAGTGTTGCTATTTTACAGTTGAGAGTTAAGTAACTTGTCCACCATTATGTAGTAACTGACTAGGCTAGAATTAAAACCTGTCTGTCTCCACTCTTAGGTTATTAATGAAATGTACTGAAATTATAAATATATAATTGTAATATAAGTATAAATTACAAATATTTTGGAAGACTAATGAGAAGGAAGTAGATCTGAGTGGATAGTGAAAACAGTGAAGAGGGAATCAGGAAACCAGAGTTTGATTTGTTGCTTTCTCTTACAGCAAGTAGTGAATCTCAAAAAAGACGATTCAATTTCCTGGGTTTCAATTTCCTTGTCTGTAATAATGGTGACAATGACAATGGTGATGGTGATCGTCATGATATGGTGACTATACATTTACTTGTACTGGGAACAATATGCCATACTTCATAGGCAGTGTATGATTAAATCTGAAAACAATCATTTAAGATACATATATCTTTTTTACCAATGAAGATACTGAGAATTGTTCAAGTCCACTGAGGTCCGTTTGGACTGAGTGTCCTAACATTAAGTCTTGGTATGATGAGATTTATACTTTGTGTTGTTTATTTCAACTTAAAATCTAACAGCAAAACATCATTTCACCTTAAATGTGAGAATTGAACTCTTCATCCTCCTCTTTCCTTTCCCTTTCTTTCTTAGCAGTTCAGTCCAAATGTCATGAAGGGAGCTAAGTAAAGTAGGCATCCACATGAATGTGGATGATGAGAGTTACAGCAGCCCAGCATGAGGTGGTAGAGACTGAGAGGGATGAAAAAGCTATCCATGTAAGGCAGAGGGTATCACAGGGGTGGCTCGGAGGCAAAGTGGCAGAGCCCAAGAAAGGTGATAAGGATGCCTATGGTGGTGTAGCCTGGCCCAGGATATCAGAGTCTAAGAAGGCTCGGAAGGGTTCCATTGCCACAGAGAGTGGAATATGACTCTGGATGTTGAGTCAGAGATCAAGTGGAGTGAAAAAGAATACACACAGGATGGAGGCACTGCACAAGGTCAGAACCTGAGTGAGGTGATAAGAGAGGGGATAGCTTAATAAGTGGTTTCAGGGCAGGTGTGGGAGTAACTTGGGAGCCTATGTCAGAACCTATGCAGGATGAAGAGGACCTTTATAAAATCTACAGCGGCATTCCCTGGAGATTAGTTATATATAGGGGAATTGAACAAATGCATAAATATTTCTATATATACACATACACACACACTGAGTGAGAAGGCCTGGGAGCAAGAACACCTCAGTAACATTGTGTACACTTAGCATCCAGATCATGGTTTCTAAATACCATTCTCTAATAAAAGGATCCAGATTTGCTTAGGAGAGTAGATGACTACTTCCATGGCTACAGTAGAAAAAACACAAGATAATTCTGGGACATTTTGTTGTACAATAAAGTAAGGAAGTATTCAAAGAATGATAGGCACATGTCAAAAAGATACACTACATTAAATGGGCTCTTGTTGGCCAAATCATTGACAATTTGGTAATCAAAATAATATTAATAGATTATTACTTGTTTAATAAAATAAGAAATCATTTATCCACTCTGATAGAGTAGACCATTTTGATAGAAATGTATTAATAAAACACTTAAGTGTTCATTGAAGAACAGTATATTTGAATTGTTTCAAAATCTCTAAACACAAGGTACTTACTAAGTATAAGGAGGAAAAAAATAATTTTAAAATGGAAAAGTCTGATAGACGATACCTCACAATCAGTGACCAAAGTTAACTTCAGCAGTATTGGGGCAAATTGAAGTCCTGTACCACCTGAGAGGGTGTAATATAAAGCACATGGTATCCCTGAATCATAGTAAAACAGCAGACACTAAGGTGCACCCAGCTAGGGAGAGGAACAGAGGGACAGAGTAAGACAGTGTAATCAGTGTATTCTGGCTGGTGGGGAGGAGACTTCTTAAGGTGATCATTTTTAAAAATAAGAGCCAATTTTCACTGGTTCTGTTATTGTTTTCAAAAGTCTTTATAGACCCTTTTTATTACTTGCACCTTCAACATACAGCTCCTACCAGGACCCCTACCCTGTTCTTGGTAGCTGACTGCTCACACAAGCCCAAACTGAGTGAAACTTGACCAGATCACAGCCTTGTAAAATTCAGCAATGTAAAAGTCAGGAAACTCAAGGAAAGAGTAGGGAATGGTTCCACACTGAAGGAGACTGAAAATATACAACGATTAAATAAAATCTGTAACTCTCGACTGGGTACTTTTGCTGTGAAAGATTTTACTAGGAAAATGTTAAAGTGGGGCCTGAGGATTAGACACTAGTACTCAGTCAATGTTCATTTTTTTTATTTTGATGGCTTTATTGTGGTTATGTAAAAGAATGTCCTTTTTAGGAAATATAAAAGTTTTTAGGGGGGTTGGGGCATTGGTTTGTGACATGATTTTAAGGGGTTCAGAAAAAATATTTCTTTGTATTATTCTTGCAAGATTTTCTATGTTTTTGAGATAGTTTCAAAATAAAAGTTAAAAGTGTATTGACTTCATATCTAATACACAGTTGCATTCAAAGCAGGATCAAATGTTTTCGTATGGTGTTACTCTTCTCTTTTTTCAGGTACTGGTCTTTTGAGCCGTCCTGTTTTTACCCAGGAGCCACAAGACGTTATTTTTCCTTTGGATTTATCAAAATCTGAAATCATCCTGAATTGTGCTGCCACTGGTTACCCTTCACCCAGTTATAGGTAAAGTCATACTTCTGACACCACACTGTTTGTTTGTTTGTTTGTTTATTTATATATTTATTGTCTTTGATGTAAAACATGCACACAATAAAGTGTTTAGAATTACCTAATTTGAAGGATGCAGCTCAGTGAATTTTTACAAAGGTAAAGAGCTGGATACCCACCGCTCAAATGAAAAAAAATGTTATATATTTTCAATATCCTCAAGTGTTGCCACTTTCCACTACCATACTCCCAACCCAGGAACCATTGTTAGATCTCTGTCTTATTCATTAGGATGACTTAGAAGAGTGATTTTTTTTTTCCTTTTCAAATTTTTATTTAAATTCCATTTAGTTAACATAGAGTGCAACACTAGTGTGAGGAGTACAATTCAGTGATTCATTCCTTACATATAACACTCAGTGCTCATTATAACAAATGCCCTCCTAACTACCCATCACCCATCTAACCCTTCTCTCATGCACCTCTATCCATCAGTCCTCAGTTTGTGCTCTTTGAGTCTCTTATGCTTTGTTTCCCTCTCTCTTTTTTTTCTCCCTCCCATATGTGCATCTATTTTATTTCTTAAATTCCATGTATGAGTGAAATCATGGTATCTGTCTTTCTCTAATTTATTTTGCTTATTAGCATAACACATTCTGGCTCCATATATGTTGTTGCAAAAGGCAAGAGTTCTTTCTTTTTGATGGACATTTGGGCTCTTTCCATAGTTGGGTTATTTTTGATAATGCTGCTATAAACAGTGGGGTTTATAATCAGTGGGGTTTCAAATCAGTATTTTTGTAACCTTTAGGTAAATACCTAGTAATGCACTTGCTGGGTCATAGGGTAGTAGTTATATTTTTAACTATTTATTTATTTATTTATTTATAAGTGAGAGAGAGAGAGAGAGAGAGAGAGGTGTGTGTGTGTGTGTGTGTGTGTGTGTGTGTGTGTGTGTGTGAGGGGGAGAGGTAGGGAAAGAGGGAGAGAGGATCCCAAGCAAGTCTCATGCTGTAAGTGCAGAGCTCCATGTGGGGCTTGAACTCAGGAATCTTGAGACCATAATCTGAGCCAAAATCAAGAGTCAGACCCTTAACCAACTGAGCCACCCAGTCACCCTCTATTTTTAACTTTTTGAGGTAGTTCCATACTGTTTTCTAGAGTGTCTGCACTAGTTTGTATTCTCATCAACAGCGCAAGAGGGTTCCCTTTTCTATGCATTCTTGCCAACATCTCTTGTTTCCTGTGTTGTTAATTTTAGGCATTCTGACAGTGAGGTGGTATCTCATCATAGTTTTGATTTGTATTTCTCTTCTTATGAGTGATTTGAGCATTTTTTCATGTGCCTGTTAGCCATCTGTATGTCTTCCTTGGAAAAATGTCAGTTCATGTCTTCTCCCCATTTCTTAACTGGCTTATTTGTTTTTTGGGTGTTGTGTTTGGTAAGTTCTTTCTAGATTTTGTATACTAAAGTTATTATTATCAGATATGTCATTTGCAAATATCTTCTCCCATTTCATAGACTGCCTTTTAGTTTTGTTGATTATTTCTTCACTGTGCAGAAGCTTTTATCTTGATGAAGTCCCAGAAATTCATTTTTGCTTTAGTTTCCTTGCTTCCAGTGACAGGTCTACTAAGAAGTTGCTCCAGCCTAGGTCAAAAAGGTTGCTGCCTATGTTCACCTCTAGGATTTTGATAGTTTCTTATCTCACATTTAGGTCTTTCATCCATTTTGAGTGTATTTTTATGTATAGTGTAAAAAAGTGGTCCAATTTCATTCTTCTACATGTTGCTATCTATCCTGTTTCCCCAGTACCATTTGTTGAAAAGATTATCTTTTTTCCATTGGATATTATTTCCTGCTTTGTCAAATATTAGTTGACCATATAATTGTGGGTCCATTTCTGGGTTTTCTATTGTGTTCTTTTGATCTATGTGTCTATTTTTGTGCCAGTACCACACTGTCTTGATGACTATAGCTTTGTAATATAGCTTGAAGTCTAGAAGTGTGATGCCTCCAGCTTTGCTTTTTTTTCAAGATTCCTCTGGATGTTTGGGGTCTTTTTGTGATTCCATACAAATTGAGAATTATTTGTTCTAGCTCTGTGAAAAATGCTGGTGGTATTTTGATAGGGATTGCATTAAATGTGCTTTGCGTAGTATAGACATTTTAACAATATTTATTCTTCCAATCCATGAGCGTGGAATGTTTTTCCGTTTCGTTATGTCCTCTTCAGTTTCTTTCATGAGTTTTCTATAGGTTTCAGAGTGTAGATTTTTTACCTGTTTGGTTAGGTTTATTCTTAAGTATCGTATAGTTTTTGATGCACTTGTAAATGGGATTGATTGTTTTATTTCTTTTTCTACTGCTTCATTGTTGGTGTATAGAAATACAACAGATTTCTGTACATTAATTTTATATCCTGCGACTTTGCTGAATTCATGTATTAGTTTTAGAAATTTTTTGGTAGAGACTTTCAGGTTTTTATTTAGAGTATCATGTCGTCTGCAAATAGTGAAAGTTTGGAGAATTTTTCTTGAGATTGGTGGCGTGCAGTGCCATGTTGTGGTTAGAATTGAGGGGAAAAACAAAAGAAAGAAAAGAGAAAGAAAGGAAAGGGAAGGAAAAATGAGAAAAGAAAAAGAAAGGAAAGATGGAGGGAGACAGGTAAGGAAAGAATAGAAAAACAGGTAGCAAAAAGCACAGAAAGATAAGAAAGAAAGAAAGAAAGAAAGAAAGAAAGAAAGAAAGAAAGAAATTAAGAAAAGAAAAGAAAGAAACAGAAAAACAACAGAAAAAGCAAGGAAAGGAAAAGATTTGTTTCCACAATTATCAATCAGTTCTGCACTTAATTAAAAATATCTACTGGCTTATTACAGGCAGAAGGATATAAGATAGTGGTTCTCATGACAATTTACTCATTAGTTTTTACCTATGAAGAAATACTCTGAATGAAGAGACTACAAATTTCACTGTTGCTAAAGGCTTCTGTTTCTAAGATATGTGTGAATTAGTAGGCTAAAGACAGGTAATTTAGCTTATTATTTCAAATGCCCTTAACGTGGTTTAGCTCATCTGTAATATCATAGCATAAAATACTCATAGACAAGAGGCTTTAGAAAGAGAGTGAAAAAAGAACTTGTTTTTAATGTGAAAATGGCAGACTCAGTCCCAATTTCCATGATAATAAAGCAAAGGGCAGAGATATTTCGGATAATGCACATTAGCAACAAAATGTAAAATTTTAGTTAATATGACCCTTCCTAACTTAAATTTTATTAAAAAGACTCACTCATAACCTTAGATTGTATGTGTGTGTGTGTGTGTGTGTGTGTGTGTGTATAATAGAAAGAAAACCTTTATGATACAGATTCTAACATTATTCGACATTATTTGGATATACCTTGACGCCACAGGAAAGAGCTATTGATTAAAGCAAGGAATGATCATTTCTAGTCACAGTTCTGATATTCATTGTGTGACCTTGGAATAATCATTTCTCTCTCCTGGCATTAACTTCCTCCTTATCCATAAAGTGAGGGTGTGGTTGATTTTAGTAACTTCTTTTAGTAATTTCCTTTTAGGGAAAAAATTCTCATAGCAGAAAATAAGTTATATATAAAGCATAACTTTGGAAACATTTTAAAAGCAACTTGTCTTCTAGTCACTTCCAGTGCAGTAAACACCTTCACAAACAAGGTTTCAGTGCAAGCATCAAGATATAGAAATTTAGGTAAGTTTGAACAAAACTTTCCTATGGAAAGGATCACTCTAAATTTTTTTAAGGGCCAAGTAACACATGAGAATTAAAGTCTAGCCAGGAAGCTTTGCAAAGGGAAGGAAAATGGATTACATAAAGTTGGTACTTGGGTACTATTTCTTCTAAATAAAAGTCTTAGATAATCGGATAGCCATGAGTTTACTTCTAGCTCAGAATATATATTTTATTTGGGAAAGTGAAGCAACACCTATGTAAATGATTTGTACACAGGATAAACTATATCAGAAGTACATCTGCAAATGTCATAGAGGATTTCTGGCAGATCTCCTCTTGACTGGATCACCAGAGGAGATTTTTTTAACTTAGTCTACTCTGCTCTAGTCATGAGGTCTTAAGTCTGAGGTCTAGGTGTCTTTTTTTTTTTTTAATTTTTTAATGTTTATTTATTTTTGAGAGAGAAACAGAGACAGAGTGTGAGTGGGGGAGGAGCAGAGAGAGGGAGACAAAGAATCTGAAGCAGGCTCCAGGTTCTGAGCTGTCAACACAGAGCCCACTGTGGGGCTTCAACGCACGAACAGTGAGATCATGACATGAGCAAAGTCGGACGCTTAACCAGCTGAGCCACCCAGGCGCAAGGTGTCTTTGAATAAAAATCATAGAAGTTGTCCTTCTGCCTTCTATTCTTTTCATTTTCTCACGTCATCTTCTTAATAAGATGCCTTCTTTATCCCATGGGATAAAGCAGGATATATATAATTGTGCAGATTTTATGATTAATGGATATGACTTCTGGAAAAATTAGATGACTCATCCAGGGATACACAGGAAGGGAATGTCAAAGCTAGGCCTAGGACTGTTGGTATAGGCCAAGGTCAATGGAATCAAATTTAGTACACATTACAATCACCCAGAGAGACTGTTACAATTTTAGATTTTGGAGTTCTCCTTCAGAAATTTAGGGATGGGCTCGGAAATAAGCACTTTAACAAACACTTAATGTAGCAAGGTCCAGTTCTGAAACACATACACACATACTATATTATCTAGGGACAATAAACATACCCCCCCAATCATTATATTCTTGATACAGGGCTTAATTACTTAATATTAAAGGGTGTTCCCCAGAAAAAGGTCAAGATTTTAGTTCAAATTCATTATGTTTCCTGGAATTAATATGATATTAATGCAGATGCTTAAAATAGTCATTTAAAGCAAATTTCCTACTTTGCATTATAGGAAAATTCTCCTGGGTCTGCAATCCTATCAGTAATGTGTTTATGACAATCACTGGAAATCCTTAATACTATTTCTCCATTGATTTAAACATATTAATTAGGACAAAGCCCACACCAAGAGTTGAACCCCTGATCTATATGCACAGTTTAATAATCATTGTACCACAGTGATTAGAATGATTATGGGGATACTGTGAAAAATTCATTTGCTGCAGCTAAGCCAACAACTTTGAATTTGTGTTGAAAAACAATTACTGAGCTTAATTAGGAGCATGTAATGATGACAGCAGTTATTTCAGCGATTGATTCCAAAATTAAAGAGAGCTGGCAAACTAAGTGTGGTATATCCTTTGCTTTGAAAATGAAAGGGAACATAGAGGTCCAAAGATCATGCCCTGTAAGCAAATTGTGAAAGACAGTATTATAAAGCTGGTAAGGAGAATATTGGAATCTTGAGAAAGGCCTAAAGACAGAAAATGTTTCTATATTTGCTTTTTAATATTGAGAACAAACAACTGTACAAATTTCTCTAGAAAAAAAGATTTGACAGAAAGTATACTGTTTTTGGCTGTTTTCTTTCAACTTCTTTTTGTTAAAAAGAACTTGAGGTACACAAGAATTGGCTAAATAATTTTAAAGCGACAGAGTTTATCGAAAACCTCTGATTGATTTTATATTTGATCAATCACTTACCTGTTTGAATAGGGTAGAGGATTACCTATGTCTGTATTTCTTTCATACTACAGTAGACATTTACCATAGTCTCTACATTGGATATTTCAAGACGCTCCTAAAAAAGTCAATGACACTTAGAATAACATTATAAAATGTAAGTTCTTTCTTATAGTTATCCATCCTCTTCAAAATATTTTTAATATGATCTTAGCATGAAGGGGAAAATAACAGCAAAGCTGGCATAAATACTGAAAGTACATGGTTTGGACATTGGCTATGTTCCATTAGAAACAGCCATTCATTTGTTTTTCTAGAAGACTGATTGTCTTAATTCAATATTTTTAAGTGTCTTTCTTCCTAAATGATTTCTATGACTACACACAGCTAGGAATATATCTAACTAAATATGCAACATTTATACTTCAAAATGTCTGGATATTTTGAAGAAAGGGGTGAAACGTGGAGGAAGTGGGTTTGATTAAAGATAATTACTGGGTATTCATTCATCTTAAAATGACCAAATGGAATTTCTAAAACATCTTATCATTCTTTGAAAATAAATATAACTGTAAGGCCCTTCTGCTACTTAATTCATGTACCTATAGTTGACTAATAGGTAAGTCAAGAGACTATTTTCTGCCTAAAATAAAATCTCTCAAACTGCATTTGTTTTATTAAATAATTTTAGTTTGGCATTTGTAAGTACTGTTGAAATATATTCTGCGTGGTTAATTTTCCAAGTAAGAGACTCACAGAGACAATCATGTTCCAAAATAGGTGGGTTATTATTGTTTTATTATCAGCCTCAAATTGGCATTGTAAAATCTTTACTGGCTTTCTTTATGCCATTTGTAATATACGCTTCTCGGATTTCTATCTCTAAATCATTTTCAACGTCCAATTTTGCAGTATCGGTTGTGGGTGTTCAGGTATAGTATATGTTATTTGAAAAGTCACTAAAGGAATAGAATGGCCAGTATTATTGACTGAATGTCTCAGTTTTATTTTTCATTTCAAGAGTTATGTTGCCTTCTTGTACACATCTGGGTGAATGTTTGTGATTCATCAAGAGTGGAAGATCTTTCAAATAACCTAGTTGTTGATATCACTGAGTTCCTAAATACAGTCATCTTTGGTGAAACTGAAGGATTGTCTTCACATGTAACCATGTTTGTTGTTGCTGATTTAAATGGTCCTAGCAAATAAATAAATACGTAAATATATACATCCATACATACATGGTCTTAGTAGTACAGCTGCCTGTTGTTTAATACAAGGAATGGCCAACTCTGTATATTCTAACATAATTTGATTTTTTTTCCCTTGAAGGTGGAAGCAAAATGGCACAGATATTGATTTTACCATGAGTTATCACTACAGGTTGGATGGAGGCAATTTGGCAATCAGTAGTCCCCGCACAGATCAAGATATTGGCATGTACCAGTGCCTGGCCACCAACACTCTGGGGACAATACTGAGTCGGAAGGCGAAGCTCCAGTTTGCATGTGAGTTTGTGGGGGCAAATTTAATCCCTGTGTTTGTTTAATACAATATTTTTGTTCATATTAAAATATTAGCTTTGCCAATCATCTGTTCTTTGAGGGTGATTATTTATGGAGGTAAAAAGTTTTGACAGCATGCATTTAATGAATCCATACTCCTAGGGATAGTCAAAATCTTCTTCAAAAAAAGGAAGAAAATAATTGGGTTATTATATTTGATAAATTATGTTGAGAAATATCTCTAAAAGTTTCAGATATAAATTTTAAGAAAAATATATATGACACATTACTGTTTTTCTTTCTTTCTTTTTTTCCCTTCTCTTTTTCATTATATATTAGTGTGCAGAGCACAGGAAGAAAAAGCTGAGGACAGAGATGTCTTTTGGGGGAGGTGGATATTCTCCCAGGAAATGTGATCATACACCCACAGTTAGATGTGGGTGGAAATAAAGTGGTTGCCAAAGGCAGACTTTATATTAACTGTAACAATGTCCAGCTGCATCACATAAATGTCATCCAAGTAATTACCTTGGTGACATTTGAGGACATTAGCAGATGAACAATAGACATATGGCTTCTTATATCCTTTATACATAGGGTTGCCGGGGACTGAAATGTTTCATATTGGATCCAGGGATAGCCTTGATTGAAAGTAATTATATTTGTTGATATGGATGAAATAGAAGCCTTGAATTTTTCTCTTTACACCTCCTCCCCCACCCCACTTCTACACACGCCTGCCTCACAGGATATATCAGGGGGCCAAAGAGTTAGCAATTAGTCTCTTGGGTGCTCATGGAAAGGTATATTCTGTTACTTTGAAAGAGTAATTGTTTTGGAATCTTACTAATAAAATATATGTTCAACGCCTACCTTGCAGAACCAATGTAGTCATCAACAGATACATGAATTAAGAATTGAGTCTATCTGCTATTGCAAGTCTTGTGTTCCAAAGATCCCTTGCTTCATACCCATTTCCTTTTAGGTTGGCCATTTTGGGGGTAGTCTTATTTCTGAATGTGTGTGTGTGTGTGTGTGTGTGTGTGTGTGTGTGTGTGTGTGTATTTAGTCATAGATGCAGATGATATAGATACAGATAAAAATATAGATATAGATAGATATAAGCATTATATAGGTATATATACACATACATATATGCATGTGGTCATATATACACAGACACTCATGTATATACACACATGCATTGCTAAATGTATTTGAATGTGTTATATATGCATAAATAGATAATGCAAAAGTTTATGGAGATAGGTGGAATATGAACAAAGGCTTGTGGCTATTTTGAAAAAAAAAACAAGAGAGAAAATGATAGAAGGGACATATCTAATCAAGAATAAGTTTTCCTATGAAAACACGCTCAACATCATTAACCATGATGAAAATGTAAATCAGAACTATAGTAAGATACTGCTTCATACCCATTAGGATGGCTATTAGTAAAACACACACACACAAACAGAAAATAACAAATGTTTGCAAGGATGTGGAAGAATTGGAACATTTGTGCATTGGTGATAGGAATGTAAACTGGTAGAGTCACTGAAAGACAGTCTAGCAGTTCATGAAGAAAATTAATGGAATTACCACATGACACAGAAATTCCATTTCTATGTATTTACCTCAGAGACTTAAAAGCAGGCAGTACTCGAACAGATATTTATATACCCATGCTTATAGCAGCATTATTCTGAGTAGCTAAAAGGTGGAAATAACCTGAATGTAGTGTGTGTGTGTGTGTGTGTGTGTGTGTGTGTGTGTGTGTACGTGTAGAATAGAATATTATCCTACTTTAAAAATGGAATAAAATTCTGATACAACATGTGTAGCCTTGAAAAAAATCCTGCTAAGTGAAGTAAGCCAGACACAACAGGACAAATATTGTATGATTTAATATATCTGAGGTAACTAGAAGGGAAAATTCATAGAGACAGAGGGCAGAGTGGTGACTTCCAGGGACTGGGTGGAAGGAAGATTCGGGAGTGAACTTTAATTAATACAGAGTTCCAGTTTGGGATAATGATAAAGTTCTGGAGGTGAATGGTAGTAATGATTACACAATCTGAATTTATTCAATTCCACTAAATTGTGCACTTTAAATGGTTAAAATGGTAAATTTTATGTTATTTTTTTTTAAATAGTATCATCAGAATTCAGTGGAATAGAGTTGGATTTTTTTTTCCTTCATCATAATTCTTAAAAGAAAAGACTAAGGTTTCTTTATTAAGTATCTGTTTTGGTTCTTTGTACAGAGAAAGTAGTCTAAATGCTAGTCTCCAGCCTAATGGAAAGTTCCTAAAGTACAAGACCTGTGTCTTCGATTAAATTTGAATTCCTCACCACCACCTTCATAAATTCCCAACAGTGCCCATGTTGGTAGAAAAGGCTTTTGGTATGTAGGATAACAATGGTAGTGGAATGGTAAGATTTTCGATACAGACAGATCTGAGTTCAAATTCTATCATTGTCAAATGTCTGCTGGTAAAATCAGGCCACCTCTAAACAATAGTAAGCCTCTGTTAAGAAATTTATTCAATGGAATTATAGCATTATCCATAGAACAATGACCTGGATTACTGGAGATCATGATTGCAAAGTCCCCGTCCTTTAAAGGCATTTGTGAAATGAAAGCTCTAATTCTTCTTGTTATTTTTTACTGCCTCCCTCAATTTGGTCAAACATTTACATATTTCAAACTGCTACAGTTACTCATAGAAAGGCCTTCTAATTTACATTTTACACTTTCTCCAGACGAGTTTCTTCATCTCTTGTTTTCAAGACTTTTAGGTGCTTTGACATATATATGTTACCTTTCTTGAGCCCAGCAACCACCATAGGAGATAGATGCTATTGTTGTTCCTATTTCACAGATTAAGAGCCTGAGCCTCACAGAGATTGGTGCTTTTTTAAAGGTACATTGTTAGAGAACCAGGTGAAACTTGAGTATAAAAGTAGAGACTCTAAAACTCATGCCTTTCATCTTATAGTAGTCAGTCCTTCCCCAACACTGCCCACACAAAATATGTGTGTTTTTTAAATTTAATTTGCTCTTGGCATAGTATTTGTGAAAATATTAAGCCGTATCTTCAAGATAGTAAACTTCACAATAATCCTGGTGATAGATGCTGTTGATACCCTGTCCAGATCCCTGTAAATGGACAGTGTGCCCATCTCCAGCTTTTAGCGACCACGGCTGCACCTCTTTTACCACTTATGCCCCAGACTCCCCAGGGGATCAGGCTAACGCTGGACAACAGCTGAGAACCCCATCTTGTTTAGCTCCTTCCCCGGAGCTTTCCTGCTTCCCTCCTTCCCTTTATCCTGGGAGTGTTCTCTCACTAAATCATACAGACTTGAATGTCTGCCTAGGCTCTGCTTCTAAGGAACCCAGAGTAAGACATTTAATATAAGACATTTAATATAAGGTATTTGATCTACTTATTGATAGAAAAGTTAGGTCCAGAAGCCCTACTCATGTGAATTTCTATAGTAAGAACAAAGATATACATCAAAACAAAATTGTATCAATAACTCTGCTCCCTACAGGTTGGCAGTCAATTGTATAGTGTCACTTTGACCTTCAGAACAAATGAACTATGAACAGCCTTTCAGAACCTAACCTGTCCCTGGGAAAGACTCTGTAGGTACATACCTCTAGATAATTGATGGCTTTTGTTTGTAACTTTTATCTGGATGTTCAGCAATTCAAAAACACCCTCAGAGTTTATTTTAGACTCAGCCCATAACATTTTGCCTCATCCTGATTCATCCCACCATGAAACCATGCTGAAATGTGGTCCATGTATACAAAGCTATCTATCATGAAATGTCTTTCCAAATCAAATCAAATCTGTCCTTAACCAGCTCTGTGACCAAGACAAGACTTATTAAAGGTATGTTTTGAATTACTTGATTACAAAAACAGACCCCTTCACTTCTTCCACATAAGATTCTGTCATTCCAAATTCTCAGATAGATTTTTTATTTTAAGCTCTTCCTTTTTCCCCCCAACCTCAACCCTAAAGCAAATTCTGCAGGTGTCTATTTACCAACAGCTCCTGCTACCAACCTGGTGTTCTTGAATGATAAAACCAGTTTGACTTTTTACAAGCTACACTTGTAGCTGCTTTGAATTTCTTTTATTTCTCAAGGACTTTGGTGGTAAAGGTTGAATGTAGACTTCTTCCTTTCATATGTATGTTAATGAATTACTCTGTACTTGTGTGAGAGAACATTGCATCTGTCATTGCTCTTTAAAATGTCAACCTTGAGAAAAAAAGATAGGTGTTTTAAAAGAAACCTGTGATTTCACTGAGCTATATATATATATTTTTCAGACTCTTGTAATAATGCAACTCTACCAATGAATAGATAAACATTTGGGATAAGAGTTACTCATGAATAGGACTTTTTGGTTATGCATTGTTTAATATTTAATCACAGATACCCTTTCAAATAAGATTGTCCCATTATTGCAGAGGAAAAAGTAGCTGGACTAGAATCTCCTAACTGACCATTGATTTATTCAAGCCAACCACCCAGAAAACACCTTATTTATATGAATCTAGCTCTGTGCTTGGGCTGAAAGATTAAATGATAGATAAGAAATAGCTACTCCCTGTCTTCACAGAGCAGACAGGTGAAACCTTAAAGAAAGGAAACAAAGGAAAGAAAGAAATTGCTAACATCTATATAGTACATATTAGACAGCAGGCATTATTTTAAACTCTTTAAGTAAATTGATTCCAGTGAACCTGACAATAACCCTATGAGGTAATTTTCAGATGAGCAGATTGGAGCATAGAAGGATTAACTAACCCACCCTATATCACACAACCAATAAGTGGCAGAGTCCGTGTTTAAATCCATGCAATCAGAATGTAGAATCCACATTCCTACCACCTATCGCACCTCCTTAAAAAAAGTATCAGGTGAAGTGACAGAAGTAGACCTAACCTACAATGGAGCCCAGAGTGGGGAATCATAAGGTTTGCCTGGATTGGAGAGAGGGCAATAGAAGTATTCCAAAGGGAATGGGGGCTTGAATTAAGCCTTGAAATACTAGTTTGTTTTCCCAACACAGGTGAGTGAAAGAACATTCAGATCCAAAGGAGAGCAGGGGCACCTGGGTGGCTCAGGCAATTAAGTGCCTGACTTCATCTCAGGTCATGACCTCACAGCTTTTGAGTTTGAGCCCTGCTCTGCTGTCAGCATAGAGCCCACTTCTGATCCTCTGTCCCCCTCTCTGTCCCTCTCTTGCTTGTTCTCTCTCTCTCTCTCTCTCTCAAAATAAATAAATAAACTTAAAAAAAGAAAAAAAAGGAAAGGATAACAAGAAGAAAAGCAGATATATGAACAAGCTCAAATACCAGAGAAAATCTGAGGAGATTGACAAAAGACCAGGCATGAAAGGCCAAGTTCATGAAATGACTAGTTTTCTAGGAAGAGTCTGCAAAATAATTTGAAGGCAGGTACTTCTAAATTTTGGAATCCCTTTATATCCAAACCCAGTCTGTAAAAAGTGGAATGATTGAGTGATACTATGAAATGCCAAAGAAGCACACAAAAACCCATCATGGTGTGATGCTTTTAGGCAGAGGCACCAGAGGCAAAATGACTGTGTTTTTTGTGCACAAGTGTTCATTCATGCATAAAATGGGGTGTTAATATTACGCATTTCATACAGAATTGATATCAGGACAATACTGATTACACATTGAGAGAGGGTAAGGGTGACTGTGAGGTGTTAATGGACTGCTCGGCAGAGACCTGGCTATGCAACTATAATATAATAGACCAAGGCTGGGACATCAGTATTTATCCTCAGAATAATGGAAATATTTTGAACGTAGTTAAGGATTTTGAAGTTGTTTACAAATCATAGTTTGAAAATGCCACATTCTCTTTTTAAATTTTTTTAATGTTTTTATTTATTTTTGAGACAGAGAGAGAGCATGAGCAGGGGAGGGGCAGAGAGAGGGGGAGACACAGAATCTGAAGCACTCTTCAGGCTCTGAGCTGTCAGCACAGAGCCCGACGCGGGACTCGAACTCACAGAACGTGAGATCGTGACCTGAGCTGAAGTCGGACACTTAACCAGCTGAACCACCCGGGTGCCCCCCGTACTTTTCTTATATAAATATTAGTCTGATACATTAATGATATTACTGATATTATTAAAACTATAGTACACATATTTAGGGGTGCTCCAAACCCAGTTTTCACTCTTATAACATGGGATTAAAGAATTCTTGCTCTGTAACACAGGAATTATTTTAGAGGGTTCCAGGTTAAAATGCAATAATAATTCATTTTAAAGAGCTACAAACATAGGCATTTATACTCATCATCATTGTTTTCCTGAAGAATGCAAAGAATTTTATATCTGCAATGCCATTCATCTTTAGTCTATACCGGTAAGCTATTCTAAACCGTATTTTATAGTTGGAAAAATTCGAGGTGGGAAACTCTGTTACTTGCCCAAGATCACCCAACCAACAGCAGACCAGAATTTCTCATGTCTTCATCTCAAAATAGTTTTTAAATATGTTTATTTATAGATGGAGAAAGTAAAACAGAATTCAAATGAATAAAAACCATAGTCACAGCACAACAGGAGAAGTATCCAGGTAAAAGCCATAATATAGAGGTCTTTTATCAGTTTAGAATGCCTTCAGATTTTTTTTCATATATAAGAAATGCAAAAACAGTTATACATGATCCTGATAATATGGTGATAAAGTACATTTATATCTTAAAAATAAATTAAGACCTAGGGAAAAGAATCTAAATAACACTTAGAAACACATTTGGAACATTTAAAGTCTCTGATAATTGTGAAGTATGTGTTAAGTGGGTAATGCATATCTAATTACAAATGAAAATACTAGTTGGCTTTTAACCTTTTTTGGTACATTGGAAAAGAATTAGCTAAACAAAATGGGGACATCCATATTTTTCTGTAATTTCTTTAAAAAAAGTTGATACTTCACTACTGGGTTTTCATTATCATCTGGGAAATAGCACTAAACAGTGTTTCAATGAAATTAATATTCTAAATTTGTCTTAATATACTAGTAACCACCCATTGATAATATTAAGGGGTAAGCTTTGACTTTGCTTTTAAAGGCAAGGCATGTCTTAAGGGGAATTGGAACAGTCACATGGTTGAATTATAGCAAGTCACTATTATATTTATTTTTAAAATCAGCAGGGAAGCAGGTTACCCAATGTTTTAGCCTCATTTTTTCCTTCACTATCACTGCTGGACATCTATTTATGTACCTTATCAGAAATGATACTCTCAAAATTCAGGCCTCCTCTCACCTCCCACCTCTACTTATATTCAGTGGGACCTAGTCTTTTTGGTCCATTTAAATAAAAGTGCACATTTAAGCTGCACAGACTGAGTTGGGGCGGGAGAGGAAATGTTAAAAATGAAGTTATTCATCCTATCAAAACTGAGAGTTTCTGATTTATAAAACTAAGAGAGAAACCAAAAGGTAAAATGATTATTTGTTATTCCCTTGCTGTTTGACAAATGGTTTTGAGGAAGTTATGAGCATGCATCATTGAGATTTTGCTTCTGAGATTTATAAAACAACTGATTGGGAATTTTAGCAAAATTTTTGTGTTAAAGAATCAGAGGAAATATTATCTGAGATTTATTGTTAATATATGCCCAATGTTACCAAATAGCAAATTAGAATCAAGTATTTAGAAATACAGGGGGACCTGTGGGACTCAGTTGAGCGTTAAACTCTTGATTTTGGCTCAGGCCACGATCTTGAGATTTATGAGATTAAGCCCTGCATTGGGGTCCAAGCTGAAGCATGAAGCTTGCTTGGGATTCTTTCCCTTTCTCTCTGCTCCTCCCCTACTCTCTCTCTCAAAATAAATAAACAAACTTAAAAATAGACAAAATAAGATTAAAAAGTAAATACAAATGTAAAGAGGTTTTGCTGCCAACATCTGGAAATGTTTATCATATTTTAAGGTATTAATTTAATGCTATATTTTCCAAAAGGTTTGACCCATATAGAAAACTGTAAAACACAGAAACAGCTCAATAAAGCATGATTAATCCAGAATATTACCAACACCCCAGAATGCCCTCCCCTTCATACTCTTTCATTTGCTACTTCCTCCTTCCTCTCCAATACCTTGCTTGTCAGTTTATAATTAAATATTACCTTTTTGAATTTCATATGTATAAAACCACACAACACATATTCATTGTTGGCTTTGTAGCCAATAATACTTGTGAGATTCATCCACACTGTAGGTAGTCACTGTTCATTCGTTTCCATTGCTATATAATATTTTACGGTATAAATATACTATAGTTTATGAATGACATCTGCTGTTAAGGGAACTCTGGGTTTTTTTCAAGAGGCAAAGGTGAATAATTATTTATGAATATTCATATATATACACATACATATACATATATTATATGTATATACGTATACATATATGTATGTATATGTATGTGTGTGTATATATATATATATATATATATATATATATATATATATCTTTTGGTACATTTGTGAATGCATTTCACTGTTGTAAATAAATAGAGTAGAATTACAGGGCATTTGGGTATGCATATGTACAACTGTAAAAGATAATACCAACTGTTGTCCATAGTGACTTTATTAATTTAGCCTCTTACCAACAATGGTTCCTTGACAACACTAACCATTGCCAGTCTTTTTTCATTGTTATTATTTTAAGTTTTATTTAAATTCCAGTTAGTTAACATGTAGTGTAATGTTGGTTTCAGGAGTAGAATTTAGTGATTCATTGCTTACATATAACACCCAGTGCTCCTGACAAGTGCCTTCCTTAATGCCAATCACCCATTTAGCCCATCTACTGCCCACCTCTCCTCCAGCAACCCTCAGTTTGTTCTCTATATTGAATAAGAGTCTCTTATGGTTTGCCTCCCTTTCTTTTCTCCCCCTTCCCCATGTTCATCTCTTTTGTTCCTTTTTTTTAATGTTTATTTATTTTTGAGAGAGAGTGGGGAAGGGTCAGGGTGAGAGGGAGACAGAGAATTCCAATTAGGCTCTGCACTGTAAGGACAGAGCCGGATGCGGGCCTTGAACCCATGAACCATGAGATCATGACCTGAGCAAAAATCAAGGGTCGACTCTTAACCGACTAAGCCACCCAGGCACCTCAATTTTGTTCCTTAAATTCCATGTATGAGTGAAATCATATGGTGTTTGTGTTTCTCTGACTTATTTTACTTAATATAATACACTAGCTCCATTCATGTCTTTGCAAATGGTAAGTTTCCATTCTTTTTGATGGCTGTGTGATATTATATACCATATCCACTTTATCAGTTCATCATTCAATGGGCATTTGGGCTCTTCCCATAATTTGGCTATTGCAGACAATGCTGTTATAAACATCGGTATGTATATGCCCCTTCAAATTAGTATTTTTGTCATTTGGGTAAATACCTAGTAGTGCAATTGCTGGGTTATAGGGTAGTTCTATTTTTAACTTGTTGAGGAACCTCCATACTGTTTTCAAGACTGGCTGCACCAGTTTGCATTCCCAGCAACAGTGTAAAAGGTTTTGCCTTTCTCTGCATCCTCACCAACATCTGTTGCTTCCTTTGTTAATTTTAGCCATTCTGACAGGTGTGAGGTGGTATCTCATTGTGGTTTTGCTTTGTATTTCCCTGATGATGGGTGATGTTGAGCATCTTTTCATGTGTGTTAGCCATTGGTATGTCTTCTTTGGAAAAATGTCTGTTCATATCTTCTGCCCATTTCTTAACTGAATTATTTGGTTTTTGGGTTTTGAGTTTGATAAGTTACTTTTATTTATTTATTTATTTAGAATGAGAGAGAGAGAGAGAGAAGTCTAGAGAGAGGGGCAGAGGAGTAACAGACAGAATCTTACACAGGCACCATGCTCAACGCAGAGCCTGACGTCAGGCTCTGTCCTACCACCTTGGAATCGTGACCTGAGCCTAAATCAAGAGTCAGACACTCAACCAACTGAGCCCCCCCCCCCCCAACAGGTGCCCTGATAAATTCTTTATAGATTTTGGATACTAACCCTTTATCGGATGTGTTATTTGCAAGTATCATTTCCTATTCCAAAGATTGCCTTTAGTTTTGATTGTTTCCTTTGCTGTGCAGAAGATTTTTATCTTGATGAAGTCCCAGTAGTTCATTTTTCTTTTGTTTTCTTTGCCTCAGGAGATATCTCTAGTAAGAAGCTGCTCCAGCTCAGGTCAAAGAGGTTGCTCTCTTTGTTCTCTTCTAAGATTTTGATGATTTTCTATCTCACATTTAGGTCGTTCATCCATTTTGGATTTATTTACTTGCCACTCTTTTTTAAATTTTAGCATTTGGAGAACATATGTAATTGTATCTTATTTTGGTTTAATTTATTTTTCAGATAACTAATGACACTGAGCACCTTTTAATTATATTTTTTTATTTTTTTAATGCTTATTTTTGAAGGAGAGAGAGAGAGAGACAGAGACAGAGCATGAATGGGGGAGGGGCAGAGAGAGAGGCAGTCACAGAATCCAAAGCAGGCTCCAGGCTCTGAGCCATCTGCACAGAGCCTGATGTGGGGCTCAAACTCATGAACTATCAGATCATGACCTGGGACAAAGTCGGACGCTTAACCAACTGAGCCACCCAGGCGCCCCAAATTTTAAGTTTATTTTTGAGAGAGAGAGAGAGAGCACATGCCCGCATATGCGACCAAGTCAGGGAGGAGCAAAGAGAGGGAGGGAGAGAGAGACAATCCCAAGCAGGCTCCACACTTTCAGCTTGGAGCCTGATGCAGGGCTCAAACCCACAAACCATGAGATCATGACCTGAGGTGAAACTGGGTCAGATGCTTAACCGACTGAGCCACCCAAGCACTCAGAGCACCTTTTTTATATGTGTATTGGCTACCTGCAACTCCCCCTTTGCCCTGACACCCAGCTTAAGAAATCTAAATCATTTTTTAGGGGTACCTGGCTGTCTCAGGCAGTAGAGCATGCAACTCTTGACCCCAGTCGGGGCTGTAAGTTTGAGCCCCATGTTGGGTATAGAGATTATTCAAAAATAAAATCTCAAAACAAAATTTAAACCATTTTCCATTTTTCTAGAGTTGTTTTTCTTTTTCTTAGTGACTGATTCTAGATCTGAGCACTTTGCTGCTTATATATAGGAAACTGCTTCTTCTATACAACTTCAGTTTTTACTCTCTTAGTTATGTCTTTTGATAAACAGAAAATTTTAAATTCCATATAGTCTAATTTGTCAATCTTTTCCTATATGTAATGATCCATTCTGGAAAAACTTTAAGAGATGTTCCCCTGCATGAACTCATGAAGATATTTTTCTATGTTATCTTTTAGTTTATTGTTTTGTCTTTCATGTTTAAAATTGCAGTTCACTTGGAAATTATTTATTTGTTTACATGGTACAAGGTAGGTTCAGTATATATATGTTTTTTTTTTCTTTACAGGTCCAACTGAGTCAGCAAATATATTAAAAAATGCATTCCTTAAAAAAATTTACTCTTCCTTCACTCTACTATAGTGTCAGCTTTGAAAAAAATCAATTATGAATGCTTGGGACTGCTTTTAGCCTCTCTCTTCTGTTTCTTTGGTATATCAGCCTATGGTTGTACAAATGCCACACTCTAATAATTACTACAGTCTTAACGATAATTCTTGATGTCTGATAGTTACTAGAATAGATGATATGGATAAAGAAAAAAATGAGGTTCAAATTTTAAGCTGAACTCAAGGAGAAGAGAGCTTGAAAAGAATAAAAAGTATAAGAAATAAGTACCATAGGTTCTATCCACTTACTGAAATTGAACTTTCTAGTGGCCAGCACACAAGAAAGGGGGCTCATATCTTTCATGGGATAAAAACATGTCATTGTTCCTGTGAGCATAATTGCTCTGACTCTAGAACCTGAGAGGTTTCTCCTGTGAATCCTCATCAAGAGCAAAGTGAGCGATTCAGCGAATGGCATTCCCCTCACAAACATGCTCTCACACTTACTGAGTTTCCTATGGTAGCTTCTTCTATCTAAAAAATAATAGCTAACATTCACTGGGTACTTCTCAGACCTTTTCCATAACATCTGTTGGGAGGCTTCCCAATATGTGCCCAGTTTTCTATTACTGTAGCCATTGTTACCATCAGTATGTGTGAATCCCATCAGTCTCTGATTTCTGGCTGTAGCCATTGTATCAGTAGGATCTCAGAAACACGAACAATAGAAATGAGTTGCTGAATTCTTCAAACTTTGAGTGAATCCAGTGCTTACTCTGTTTATATATTATGTGGCTTTTCTTGGTGGAAACTTTACAACGCATAGCTCCCTGCAGAACTCCTGCCTACCTATTTCAGAAAACTGGGTTAAAATATTCTCCTTGAACATTCATTCCTCTGTGTACTTTTCTTAGGCTAAGCCTCTTCCTGTATTGATAAGATAGATGCTTGGGAAGAAAGTCGTTCTGGATCCTGAATTGGTGTTACTATATTTATGTTATCCCCTGCTCCATTTTCGTAGGAGTGAGGAGATAGGAATTTGTAGAAATAAGACAGGAGCGTTTCAAGTTTTGTGATCTGACAATGCCCTCCATGATAGATGCTTTAGACATATGTTCCTAAAAGGAGGTACCAACCTTCTCAACAGTTCTTCCTAGTTAAAGAGAAGAATCTGGTTCAGTCCCCAAAACTACCATGTAAAATTATAATCCTGGTTTTATAGATGAAGAAAATGCAGATCAGAGAAGTGAAATAATATGCCCAGAAACACCAGAAAACAGTGAAGCTGGGGTTTGATACCAGTCATTCTGATGGTTTAGCTCACTTCCGTAATCATTTAATGAGTGCTTGTCAAATTTTAATGTGCATATGAATCACTTGTGGATCTTATTAATACAAGTACTGATTCAGTAGGCCTAAAGTGGGACCCGATAATTTATATTTCTGGCAAGAATCCAGGTGACACTACTGTTGTCAGCTTCAATACCAGATTGAATAGGAAACACCGTCTCAAAATAAGATTTAGAATACTGCCTAAAGGCAATCCACTAGTAGTGTTAATATAGGGGTCAATCCAAGGGGATACAAGGAGTCAGCTCTATTATGGTCTACATGAATCCAGGGGAAAAGCAAATGTTAATCTGTATTTCCAAACTATAAGATGGCTGTTCAACATATTCAGTGATATGTTCCAATAATTCATATTTCTTGAGCACCTATTATGTCCCTAACACACATGGGAACAGTTTGCACGATAAGTATATTTTCTCTATTTGTGTCTCTGCATCTATAACCACAGGGTCACCATGTATGTATATAAAACATTAGAATAAAGAACAAGGAAAAAAATGTGCTTGAGAATTATCCAAAGTATGAGGTTTTTAACTAATCCCCTGTCAGAAATACTATTTTCTTAAAAAAGAATTTTTTTTCATTTTTTTGTTTATTTACTTTTCAGAGAGAGAGAGAGAGAGAGAGAGAGCAAGCAAGCTGGGGAGGGGCAGAGAGAGAGGGAGATATAGAATCTGAAGCAGGCTCCAGGCTCTGAGCTGTCAGCACAGAACCCAACGCGGGGCTCAAACTCACCTAACATGAGTTCATGACCTGAGGCAAAGTTGGAGGCTTGAGCAACTGAGCTACCCAGCTCCCCCAACTAGGCAATATTTTTATCATGACACCAGAAAATGCAAATGAGGATAAGACTAGATCTTCATACATCATTTCACAAGTCAACTGCAGGGTGTTTTCCCCCCTTTTCGAGAATTGTAAAATTGAGAGATCAACTTTCACATATGTATTAATAAGCTGTTTTGCATAGATCAATTCTTTCATGAATGGAGATTATGTAACCTTTGTTTAATTCTTCCAGAAATCCCATCCATAAGAGCTACTTGAGTTCTTATTAGTGTTCTATCCCTTGAACACAAAGGATTTATTTTAATTATTTCATCAGTTTTACACAAAAGTAATCAAATTAAACAACTGTGCTAGAGGTCAATGCCAGCCTCTCAGCTCTCTGGAAAGCTCTCTGATCTTTGTACCATTTTCAGTATTCTTATGGAAAGTAATCCTATGGTTTTTATTGAAAAAGACATGAAGTCTGGTCGGGTCAAACATCAGGGTTCGTGACATTTCTGTTTGGCAAGTCTGGCTGTCTGAGGGTCTTGACTCTTGTTATCAATGTAAATATTAGCATTAATAAAAGGTAACATATATTCAGTAAGCCAAGCACTGGGCAAAAAAGTTCCTGGGCATGCTTCAATTCCCACATGAGTTAGTGGCAGAGGTAGGATTTTAAACCTGGCTTTGACTGGCAACAGACATCAGACTTGGAACACAGCCATAGCTTTTCAAAGCATCCCCAATGGCAGGTGTCCTAAAGATGTATCTGTCCTGCTTATGGTCCCACTTACCCCATCTGCATATTCCACCTCTCTGCAGTTCACAGAAGGAAGTGCCAGAGTTTGTGATGCCCTGGATGAAATTGTCTCTCCCCTTCAACTCCACATTCTCATAGCAGGAATGAAGAAGGGGTTTTGACAAGATCTCCCATAAACACATAACCAAACACATCCTTGCACGCGTTTCCCTTAACATGACCATGTCTGAGGTGTTAGGCCTTCCCTGTGGTATCCATAAGTCATTATAATAAGGCTAGAGTTCCAAGATCACCCCCTCCCCCATTGCCCAAACCCTGATCTGTGCATGACTGCATGTTCCCATTTCTGAATCCACTTTGCAGCCCTCCTTAATTGCTGAAATTCTTCCCGAGATCTCATGAAACCAAAGATCAGTCATCAGCTGAATCCTTCTACCCTTAATTTTTGCTCTCAACCTTTTCCTCATCATATCATTTTGACTGAAGTTTGGCTTTGATCTGAGGCCACTGCTTCTCTGGTATCCCTCCAAAATGGTGACTATTTTCTCCCACACTCTCTTGCTGCTACCACTTCTACTTGGTCTGTGAATAGGGATAGAGTCCTCCTTTCTCCTCAGTGTCACGTCTAGATAATTCTTCCTTTCTTATTACTAATGCCCTAGGCACTATGATCATTCCATCAGACTATGCTACCCATGTAGCCATCATGTTCTGTCTTGAGATCACCCCCATAGTTCCCCGAAGACTTTATCTCCTAGATCACTGTTACTCTGTTCATAACATTCCTGTCATATCCTTGACAATTTCAGTTTTTACTGAAGTCAACATTCAAAATTTAATAACTTGACTTCTCAGTTCCCTGTTTTTTTGTCTTCCATTGACTTTGTTTCTTAACTTAAGCAAAAGCCACCCTGACTCCAGGACCTTGTCAAATATCTAAAATGTCAAGCTTAGCCCATTTATGATTTTCAACCTTCTCAACTCTGGAACATTACTTCTTAACTGCCCTGCTCACTATCTCCTGTCCATGAACTCCAACAGTACTCTGGTTCACTGATTCCTACAATATAGTAATCTTAACAATTATGCCTTGTCCCTCTTGTCATCATTTCTTCCTTTATTGGGACAAACTTCCCTGGCTTATCTTTGAAACATCTTCTTTCTAGTGTTGGTCTGTGTTGACTGTTCCGTGTTGACTGTCTCAACTGTTCATTTCTCCTTTCATTTTATTCATCTGGTGATCTGGTGGAATCCAAACCATAGTGAAATCCAAAAGAAAATTTTCACCTAGAGAAAAATCCAACCATGACACCTGGTCTCACTTTTAATTCATAAACACTTACATCCAATTGTACCCTAATACTGCCTGACATTAAGATTAGGAAGGCAAGTAATCGTGAAATTCAAAGATGTTATTGCATTACCTGACTCTTCAATATTGGAAGGTCCTCTGTGTGAGGAGAAACACACTAGCCAGTATTTCTCGACTGTATTGTTCAACTGATTCATCGCAGAAAATATCTCAAACAACATTTTCCCAACCCATTAATTATTCTGTGTTATGGGCGAATTGATACTTAGTCCTGACTCAGGTCTGGTTTTGCCTTAAAATTCTATTGCCTAGTCGCTGGGCCAGGATGGACTTTGCCTGTACCAACCATGTCAGGGATTCTTCACATAATTTGGCACTCTGCCCAACTACATGAGGTTCACTTGCCTGTGTCTAGAGTTATTTCTCCAAAATGAAGCCTATCAAACATTAAAACACCCAATGAGGGCAACTTCTTTCTTTTTTCAACCCAGATTTTATACACCATTGGATTTCAAGTGTTGGTCTTTTGTTTTTGTCCCACAACCTATACCCACTGTGTAGATGTCACCCAACTTTCCTTTCCCTTTTAACACATTCTAACACTCATTTTCTGTATTGAAATTCACTTCTCTGAAGTCTGATTACATGCTGCCTTTCAGGGACAAGTAATGAGACCTGTGTTTCTTCTTTTTGTGTGCCTTTTTCCTCCTTATTAGTGATCAAGTTTTACTAAATATTACTGTAATATTTAAATATAAGGGTGCCTGGACAGCTCAATGAGTTAAACATCTGACTTCAGCACAGGTCATGATCTTATGGTTCATGGGTTTGAGCCCTGAGGCGGGTTCTCCACTGACAGTGTGGAGCCTGCTTGGAACTCACTGTTTCCCTCTCTTTCTCTGCCACTTCCCCCCCAAAAGTAAAAATTTTTAAAGTAATAATAATATTCAAAGATACATAAAAATTAGAAAATAAAGTTAATAATATACCTGCATTGGAGACAACCACTATGAACATTAGTAGATTCTTCTAGAATTTTTTCTTATGTGAATTAATTATATACACACATACATATGAGTATTTGTTATTTGTGAACTGCTTTTTCACTTTACAAAAATAATTTAATAACACTTTAAGGCATTTCTCTCCCAATTATTTGAAAGAAAGGAAATAGCTAACAAAAATAATAAAATATGGAGTATAATCAAGATTTCACATTTCTGTATTTTTGATAGTCATGATCCTTGTTTTAAAATTCAAGTCTCCTGACTAAGATGCTCATTTGACTCCTGAGAACTAAGCTTCAGGAGATGCAAAGCTGAAGGGGAAAGTGTATTCTGTACACAAAGGAAGGGCCCTTCCTATTAACTTGACTTGAGGAGATGGACAGGTAGTGGTAAGATAGATCTCTGAGAACCTCCAAGCTGGGTCATTCTAAATCCTGTTGGTGTTTGGCTCGGTCCAGGGCCTACTAATCTTCTCGTGGCATTTCCTTAACAAAGATCCCCTGTTGGAAAAAGAAATTGCACAGATACATTTGAGAAAGTCAGAATGTTCAGTTTCTTCATTTTCTTTCCCTGAACGGGTAAGATTCTGTTTAGAGACAGGGACAACAGTGATTCAATGTGGATGTTCTAATCTAATTAATCTATCTCAATCATCCTCCTTTACTTTGTCAGTAGACAAAAGCCCTACAGCATACTTAATTACCCTCCCAGACTTTCATCTTGCTTTGCATCAGAGGGCTTGGTGACTTTCTTTGCTTCAGCTCTCATACCATCTCTCCTTACAGAGCCCAGCACTGTGACACCACAGTCTTTGCACTTAGGTTCCTGAGAGCAAGAGAAAGAAGGTTTATAGTCGAATTGCTTATTCTCTTAACTGAGTAGCCTCATTCCTCGCAAAACTGAGATCATAAAAATATGGAAGTCGACTCTCCCTCTTTTTCTTGATGTAAATAGAGCTATCCATGTTTATATTCTCCCTATAATTGTCATATGTTGATAAATGGTGATATTGTAGCTGCAGGCTGGAAGTAAGAACCTTCAAGGTAATTTTGTTTGCTAATTCTTGATAGATTTCTTAAGCAGTCATGCATATTACTGACACCATTTTCAACTGATTGGACTTATCAAGAAATATTGAACTTTTACCTGGTCATCTAAGGCATAATTTTGATCTCAATCTCTCTTTTATCAAAATTAGCATAAGTCTATTATATTTTGGGTAAATAATTCATGCTTATTGAAGACAATTTAAATGATGTAAAATATGAGAAAACCACAAGACACATCATTCTTTAAAAAATTGCCACCTATGTCTCTTAAAGTCCTCGTATGAGTGAAGTCATATGATTTTTGTCTTTCTCTGACTAATTTCACTTAGCATAATACCCTCCAGTTCCATCCACGTAGTTGCAAATGAAAATAATATAAAAATAGGGAGGAGGACAAAACAGGAGACTCACAAATATGGGGAACAAACTGAGGGTTACTGGATGGGTTGTGGGAGGGGGGATGGGCTAAATGGGTAAGGGGAACTAGGAATTTACTCCTGAAATCATTGTTGCACTGTATGCTAACTAATTTGGATGTAAATTAAAAAAAAACTAAAAAATAAAATAAAATTGCCACCTCTGTACACTTTAATTATATGCCTGTATGCACACATACACTTACATACATTTTTCTTTAATTTATTTATTCATTTTGAGAGAGATCTGGGGCACCTGGGTGGGTCAGTCGGTTAAGCAGCTGACTTCACCTCAGGTCATGATCTCCCAGTGTATGGGCTCGAGCCGCGCATCAGGCTTTGTGCTGACAGCTCCGAGCCTGGAGCCTACTTCGGATTCTGTGATTCTGTGTCTCCCTCTCTCTCTGCCCCTCCCCTACTTATATTCTCTCTCTCTCTCTCTCTCTCTCTCTCTCTCTCTCTCTCTCTCTCTCAAAAATAAAATAAACATGAAAAAATATTATTCATTTTGAGAGAGTGAGGGTGGGGTGCAGAGAGAGATGGAGAGAGAGAGAATCCCAAGCAGGCTCTGCACCATCAGTGTGGCGTCCGATGCCGGGCTCAAACTCAGAAGCTGGGAGATCATGACTCAAGGTGAAATCAAGAGTCAGAGGAGGCTCAACTGACTGAGCTACCCAGGTGCCCCCTCCCCCCCTCCTGCCCACATAGATTTATATAAATAGGATCATTCTAAATGACCTACTTTAATTTATTTAAAAGTTTTTAATTATAACAAACGTCAAGCAAATACCTAGAAAAATATTGTAAATTTGTATTTAGATATATGTTAATATTTTGCCAGTATTGCTTCACGTCATGTTTTTAAAGAGATAAAATGTGGCGATACTGCCGCTTTTCCCTTCATTCCTCCCCGACCCCTTCCCAGATGTAACCACTTTCCTGAAGTTGGTGATAACATTTCCAAGTATGGTGGTGCCGCTTCGTTGCCTTTCTATTAAGTTTGCATATAAATAACATCAGAATGTAATCCCTTTTGCAACTTGTTTTACACTCTACGTTATGTTTTTAAAATGTAGACATTTTGCGGGCTACCTGGGTGGCTCAGTTGGTTGAGCATCAGACTCTTTGATTTTGGCTCAGGTCATGATCTCATGGTTTGTGAGATCACACCCCACATCAAACTCTGTGCTGACAGCACAGAGCCTGCTTGAGATTCTCTCTCTCCCACTGTCTCTGCCCGCCCTCCCCTTGCTCATAGTCTCTCTCTCTCAAAACAAAATAAATATACTTTAAATATAAATAAATAAAAATTAAAAAAAATTAGCCATATTTCTACATGTTGGCTTACTTCCTTCCTTTTGACTATTGTACAGTATTTCATTGCAAAATAAAATTAAATTTATTCCATTTCAACACAGAGATGGAAATCTACAACATTTAATCTTGTTTTTTTCAAGAACAATATATTATAAAGATATTTTCATTACACTTTATGCATTTATTCACCTTTTTATTGAGCTGCTATAATGTGTTAGGCACTGTCATATCTTGAGAGTATAGTTCTTGAAAAAACAACCTTACCCCTATCCCTCATGAATCCAGCTAGGCAGTAGAAAAGGGTTCCTGTAAATATATAACATTAACAATTCTTAATAGTTGAAGAAACTCTTGGGAGAGTAAAGTATACGGGTTATTCATTGGGGCACAGGAAAGTAAGACTCAAGACAGATGAAATGTTTGATGGATAAAAATTGGAATTTATGCACTATCAGTTATCTATTGTATTTTTTTGCGTCCAATTCCATAGTAATGTGAAACAATGAGCGACACCTGTGGTTTACAGCAGTAAACTTTTAATTTTGGCCACAAGTCTTTGAGTTACTAGGTGTTTTTTCTAGTCTCATGTGCGCTCACATATTAGCGGTCAAGTAAGCAACTTTGCTGATTTTGTGGGCTCCTCAGCCCAGACTAGGGCATCTGGCCTAACTCAGTTCTTCTCCAGTTTCTCATGATCTTCTAGGTTAGTTTAAGCTTTTACCATGGTGGCTGGGTGGGGTTGCAAGAGAAAGAGAAAGATCAACAGAGTGCAAAGGTGTTTTGAAGCTGGCTCACAATAGGCATGCTGTTACTTCCTGCTGCATTTTATTCACAAGGCCAGACTAGATGAAACGTGGTGAAATAGACTATACCTATGATGAAAGTTGCTGTAAAGTCACATTGCAAAGATGTGGTGAGAGGTAGGGAATTGGGCCACTTTGCAATCAAAGTATAAATGATGTGAGGGATGCGGTTGAAAAACATTCCATTTAGAGGGACAACAAACATCCTTAAAGGCATACAGGCTGGAAGAAGAGAAGACATTTAAAACTGTAGAAGAAAAAAAATAGAAAACATAGAATGGTGTGAGAGAAAGTTGGAGACAGTGGCGTGACCCAAATCATCTTGACCACATTGCTCATATTCTAGATTTTGAATTGTGTTCCAAGGATAATGGGCCCCTATAATATTTTAAGAAATAGATTACATAATCTCATTTTAATTGACTCCAGTTTAATCTAGTACATGGATTCAATAAATTATATAATCTAGGTTAATTGGATTTCTTTGGCTGATATTATATGATATAATATGATAACATAATAAAGATTGTAATTGTGCAAGTAGTAACACACTTTGGGAGACTATTCAGATGTTAAACAATGAAAACGTGAGTAT
This sequence comes from Herpailurus yagouaroundi, assembly GCF_014898765.1. NCBI lineage: Eukaryota > Metazoa > Chordata > Mammalia > Carnivora > Felidae > Herpailurus > Herpailurus yagouaroundi. The sequence goes on along the minus strand of NW_024412414.1, from coordinate 12,940,170 downwards.
GAGAGTAGCAGAAAATGGGGAAAGTGGAGACATTGCTGAGAAACTTTGGGTGTTAATAACATTTGCAGCTAGATGGGATGTAGATTTTAAGGGAAAGGATGATATCAAAGATGGTCAAATGGATAGTTGATATTTATCATTCACTTTCATGAGGAAGACTTGAAGAACTCCTGAGGGAAAGAAATTAAGTGTCCCATTTTAGAGCTGCCATATAGTTAGACATGAGGGTCTCTTTTGCAGACATACGAAGTTGACAACGGTTTGCACATAAATGTTACTTGAAGCCATGGGAGTACTTGAAGTCACCAAGAGTGAAATTTTTGAAAGGAAAGAGGAGAGCCCAGAAATAAATCCAAAATAATTCCAAATATTAGACATCAAGGAATATAGACAGATATGTTTGTGCTTCTAAATGGCTACATAGTATCTGATTATATGACTTTACCATATTATTGTAAATAATTGGTTATTAATGGAATTTGGTAGACTTCATTAGACAGTGCTATAATCACTATCTATCATATGTTCCTTTACTCATTTGGCCAATTATATCCTTAAAGTAGATACTAGGAAGTTGAATTGCTAGGGAAAATAGGTTTTACATTTTTAATGTGAATACATGTTGATTAACAACCCTTGAAAAACAGTTATAGAAAATTATGCTTGCAGCCGTGATGAGTATACTATTTCCTCAGTCCTTCTCAATATTATATATCACATCATTTTTCATTTAGCATCTGATGAGTGACAAATTTTTGTTGTTTTAATTTGAATTTCTTGGGTTTATTAATAAAAGTGAACATTTTCATATGCTTACTGGAAACTGGAAATTCTTTTTAAAATTTCCTAAACATGGTCTTTGCTTTGTTTTGTATTGAGGTATTCATATTTTTCTTAAGTATATTTCTTTTTTTTAATTTTTTAAAGGTTTATTTATTATTTTGAGTGAGAGAGAGACAGAGCTTGAGCAGGGGAAGAACAGAGAGAGAGAGAGGGAGACACTGAATCCAAAGCAGTCTTCAGGCTCTGAGCTGTCAGCACAGAGCCGGATGCAGGGCTTGAACCCACGGACTGCGAGATCATGACCTCAGCCAAAGTCAGACGCTTATCTGACTGAGCCACCCAGGTGCCCCTTCTTAAATATATTTATTAAGTATATTAATTTTTTTATTATAAAATACATAAGATATTTCCATTTCTATTTAACTTTTCTTTTGGTAGTTTAGCCTGTATAACTGATTTGGTTTATTTGTGATTCAATTTATCTCTCATTCCCTTTATAATTTGTGTGTGTGTGAGAGAGAGAGAGAGAGAGAGAGACACATGTATATACATTTTCTTAGGCCCAGGCTCATGAAACTATTCCCCTTTTGTAGTCTTGTAATTTCATTTATTATAATTAGGTTCTTATTCACCTACTATTTATTTTTGTAATGAGCTTGAGGTAAAACCTCTAGCTTTGCTTTCTCACCTTCATCCTATAAAGCTTTCTCATTTTTATTTATTAAACAGTCAGGTGTTGACAAACTTAAGCAGCCATTTTCCAGGGAGAATCTAAGTAGGTCTTTGCTGTGGAGGCAGTACAGTGTAGTAGTTAAGAGTGAAGTCTCCAATTATCCTAAATAATTATCCAACCCCACATATATTCATCATGTCCCCCTTAGCAGGATGCAGCCCTGGCTGGTGACATGGTAACCTCTTCTACAAAGCATAAAGCTGCACTACAGGGTGCTGTTTCTACTCTGGAGAAAGCCCATTTATCATCTAAGGACAAACTTAAAATGGCAGCACTGCCTAGATCTTAGGAGTTTTGGGTGCTTTATTCTTCTTATGAATAGGTCAGATACAAAAGTTTCAAAGGCAGCCATTAAGACCAAATGCAGAGTCTAAACTGGAGAAAGTGACTGAAGAGTTGCCTTTGAGGCCATTCCATCAAGTTCATTTTAACCTGATTTATGTGGCTATATGTCTTTCCCCCTCTGCATTTCCTATATAAGCTTTATCACAAATCAGTCCCCTGTAGGTTGTATTGGAAAAGCAATATGTGTGATTGAGATATTGTTAACAACAAAGCATGTACTGGTCCCAGAACTGTTAGATTCTGATTGATAAAATTTAATATTTTGAAAGGAGGGGGAAAAGGCTATTATTCCAACTCTTTTATTTGTAGTGTGGGTGAAGTTCCTTTTATCTCCTCTACTTTCACTGTAGCAGTATGACTGAGATTCCAATAAATTATTGGATGCAATATCCAGATGTCTGGATGATTTTTTGGTGCTGCTGCTACTTCTTAGTGGGCGAGAGAAAAGATAGTTGAGGTTCTGGAAAAAGTGTCAAAGCTTAGCAATAAAATAAGGATTTCATTGAACAGAAAGTAATGAAATCACCCAATTTATTTCCCTTTCACTGTTGTAATGCAGGTAAATCTTGCTTCATATGAGTCACAAAGCTTGAATGTGCAGTGGCCTGGCTGGGGTGGCGCATGGTTTATGTGTGAGGAATTGGAAGAGTACTCATAAATACCTTTAATAAAAAAGTGTGGGTGAAGCAGCTTAGTTCTTCAAATAAAAGAAGTTTCATTTGTGTCTGGGGATCATAGCTGTTACAAGTCAACTTCCTCAACTTTTTCCTCTCGTATCATCCTTCTGATAACACTTTACTCCTGAGGAGTTATATCTCCAGTTCATGTCGTTGCTCTTGGGTTCAGGTTTTATCTGCTCCATGGTGCAGCTACCTTTGTCTGAGGGTACCTTCCATTTTCTTTCTCAGATCTCCTTCTTGGCTGTCACATACCAATCATGCAGATTTGATTGAGATATTCGTCTCAAGGAGTGTTATTCGCGGGGTAGACCAGGAAGTTGCAAAACTTTCCTGTAGAGAGCAACATAGTAAATATCTTTGATTTACAGGAAAAGGCCTCTGCCATTATAGGGTAGAAGCAACCATATGGAAACAAATGAGCGTGGTTGTGTTCCAGTACAACTTTATTTACAAAAACAGGCAGTGGACTTAACTTAGCTCACCGTAGTTTACTGAGCCCTCAGGTAGACTTAGAATATATTTTTAGATGTAGTCTGCCAATGGTAACAGTTAACATTTATTGAACAGATACTTAAAAATCTCATATCATTTAGCAAAACTAAAAGGTAGTTACTGTTGTAAACCCATGTCACAGATAAACAGTAACAGACAAAGATCAAGTAATTTGCTAGTAGAAAGGCATTTGAAGTCAGTCTCACTTGGTGATCCCAGTTTCTAACCACAATGCCATAATGCTTTTCTAATTAACCCATAGGAATGGACATGCCATGAAAACACATTTTGGTGAGACGTTTTCATGTGTGAATGACTTTTTAAATAAACTATTAATAAATAAAGTATCATCTATGTTCTGGCTTATTATCCACACGATGCTAGGTTTCTATTTTTATTTAAATTTTAACTGTTTAGGGTTGCCTGGGTGGCTCAGTCACTTAAGTGTCTGACTTTGGCTCAGGTCATGATTTCATAGTTCGTGGGTTCAAGCTCTGCTGACAGTTCAGAGCCTGGAGCCTGCTTCAGATTTCGTGTCTCTCTCTCTCTCTCAACCCTGCTTGTGCTCTGTCCATCTGTCTGTTTCTCTCTCTCTCTCTCTCTCTCTCTCTCTCTGTCTTTCCCTCTCTCTCTCAAAATATAAATATTAAAAAGTTTAATTAAACTCCTATTTTTATTCAAGCAAAATAACTTACTGGCAGGGAAAACATGGAGGAGACTAAACATTAAATATGTAAAGGCAGTAGCATGAACTGGAAAAAAGAGACAGGAACAGAGTTAAATGAGTTGAGTCTTTAAATTATAGCTCTATCACTTAAAAAATGTATGATTTTGGGCAAGTTGCATTCTGAACTATTCACTAATTGTGAAACTAGACACTAGAGAAACTCTAGCTGTATAGCTATATTAGAAATTATTTTGATGATTTACTGAGTCACTAAATAGAGAAGTTTTCATAGTGATGTATCAATATGTAATAATCATATATATAGCATAAAATGGAATTATATGTAATTATATACATACATAATGATCATATTCATGAATGTTAAAAAGTCATTTTTTCTATAGATGAGTAAAAAAGTCTGTGTTTAAATGACCTAACCCGAAAATTCTGTGCATTGGAAGCAAAATTTTAGAAGACATTTTTACAGATTCTGTGGTTTAAAGAGTTCTTGAGGGTCATCTAGCCCATTCCTCTGTCTTCAGGCAGAGATATTCCTAAGCCAATGCAGATGAGATCCTGTCTATATCTTGTAGAGAAGCAATTTGGTAAAAGTGCCTATAAACCATTTGCGGATAGAAAGAGAACCTCTTGAATACAAATTGACTCCCTGATTGTAAGTGACTTTGTGATGACAAGCAAGAGAACTTTTCAGAAACACAGAATATTGAAAACATTTCGTTTGTTTTGGCAAGTCAGTGGCCTTGCCTGCCTGTGGCTTCCAGATGGGGGTTCAGGCTGAAAACATCCGGAGGCCCCATTCGCACTTACTATGCAGCACAACACCTCTTGCGGTCCAAAGGTGAGCCTTAATATTTTATGCCATTAACTGTGTAGTCCCAAAGATGGATTCAGGGCAGGTGTTTGATGTTGTGGCGTGTTTGGGTTGCTGAACACCACAGTGAGTTTCTCTGTCTCTCTTCAACATTTTAATAGTGGTAACAACAACAACAAAAAATTTCCCCTCATCACTGGTGCTTTAGGTAATTATGCACTCAAAGAAAAACAGAAATTGATTTGTCTTCATAATAAATCATATTCTCTGCTTTATGAAGAAATAATTAAGGAAAACTGCTCAAATTTCATGTGAAGCTTCAGAAAACTCCATGTGTGCCATGAAAAAAAAAATTAGAGAAACATTGACTTCCCACAGGAGACGAATCAATTTTGTCTGTTTAGTTCATTGCTGCATTCATGTTCTCATAGAGCATTACTTGGCAAATAGTAGCTGCTTAATAAATTGGCAGATGAGACCTGCTTTAAATGTTTGTCGCACACTCTAATTGGTTGACTTTCTCTGAAGGCAGAGATCATGACACAGATTTGGATTAAGTAGTACATTTGGGGAGTAGTTCTTCTCAGAAAGCATGGTGAAAGAGTAGGGACGTTTATCGGGAAGGGAGAAGACCCACGAAGAGTAAGGTAATGGGGTTAGTACTGTGGACAGTTGTGGCTCAGTAGGACTTTGCCCCTCCTACAGACGTTAGAGAACACAACTCATGCTTGCTCCCCCTTAGGGCAAGGAAGCTGGGGTATTTCATAGCAGCTGCAATACACCTTGGTTGAGTTTTACTCCTGAGGATATGAAGTCCCCAGACACACTGGAATTTGAGGCATTCTGTTCCCATAGAATAAAGAAATCCTCCTCGAAACAGTCTCAGGCAAAGGGAACACGGTACGGAAGGTAGCAAGCTCTCAATTATTAACTGCCCCCTCCAAATGATAGGTAATCCCTAGATGGGCTGTGGGGTTAGGGGACTTTTACAGTGGCTACTACAACCATACCTTAAATGAACCACAACACTTCTGTTTTCCTAAGTGACACTCATAATGTGAGAAAATTCAAAACATCGGTTTCATATTTACATTTATTACATAGTTTTAGTTAAAAAGGTCACAGATGCTTCTTATCTAATAAGCAACAGAATATGTAAAAGTTCAAAGATAGCAGTTCAGGAATTTTGTGTTTTCTATATTCTTGGCTCTAGTATTTCTGTGAGTAAACAGGGTATCTCCCAGTTGTTTCTACTTGATTACTGAATAAGTGATTGGACTGAACTTATTCTATCCCTAAAATAAGCCAAATACCTAATTGAGACAATTGCATAGTGATCTCCTTGATGGATCGTCATACTGAAAATGTTAATTATGGTCTCTACCTACCTTATAAAAGAGCAGGTCTAAGTTACTAATAAATAGGTAACCTCTTTTCTGGCATTGGACATCTCAAAAATCTCAAGTAAAAGACACAAACGAACTTCATGGTAGGGTCAAGTTTGTGGAGTGGCTAGGAAAAGGCAAAGTGGTTTACAGGCTGAGATTTTATGGGTGGATGAACTATACAAGCAAACACAAAGAGACCAGTCTGCAAAGAAGTAAATAGAGCTGATGGTGAAAGGAAAGCAGAGAGGACACAGGCCAGTTGCCCTTGGAAAAGGGAAAAAGAGAGATGGAAAGAGAACAGCTGAGTAAACCTTACTGTTCTCAGATGTGTTTCCACTACCCTGTTGGCCTGAGATTTTTCTTGGTACCTTTTGAACTGCCCTCTCCTTTAGTTCAGGCTACCTTAAGGGAATCTCTTTCCCTGGTATGCAGAGACCCATATATTCACATTTTTTTTTTTTGTATTCACATTTTTAAAATTTTAATTTTATTTTTTTAATTACATCCAAATTATTTAGCATATAGTGCAACAATGATTTCAGGAATAGATTCCTTAATGCCCCTTACCCATTTAGTGCATCCCCCCTCTCACAACCCCTCCAGTAACCCTCTGTTTGTTATCCATGTTTAAGAGTCAGAGACCCATATAAAATAGTGAACAAACACGATGATTTTTCTATCAGCAGAAATTGTAATAAATTAGAAAATCGACATAATACTTTAGGCATTATGGCATTGTGGTAACAACTGTAGGTCATACTCCTTGCAATTTGAAATTTAGTTCCATGAATTTAATTGCTAGTTTGTTAGTTGACTTATTGGCAATTTCTTAATTTTTTGTGTTTAGCATTTCTTGTGTAGCATATGCTTAACACTAATGCATACTACTTAGATAACCATATAATGTGCTTGTAGTGCCCACACATGCAGTGTAAATTTTATGAAAGTTAAATATACATATAAATACAAAGTGATAAATATAATAGAAAAAAGAACATAACATAAAATAGAAATATATATACAAATCTCCATGTAAGTAAATGAACTATAAAGTTTGTGACAGTTAAAACTTACTGAGGGCTATTGGACACAGTATATTAAACAGGTCATTTTTGGTGTCTCACTTAATTCTCATAATAATTCATTAATATAAGTGGTTTTTATTTATTTTTATTTCTTTTAGAGAGAGAAAGAGCACACACAAGGTGGGGTGAGTGGCAGAGGGAGAGAGAGAGAGAGAGAGAGAGAATTCCAAGCAGGCTCTGCACTTGGTACAGAGCCCCCTGTGGGACTCAATCCTGTTACCCTGGGATCACGACCTACGCTGAAATCAAGAGTTGGATGCTCAACCGACTGAGCCATCCAGGCGCCCCAATTATGTATTTCTAAAAAACATTTATAGATTAGATTTACTCATCTATTTTTTCCCAGCAAATGTTTGTTGACTGTCCTTTATTATCAGACACTGGGCATATTAAAGAACACTGGAAATAAGTGAAAAATGAACGTTTCATTGTCTCATAGTTTGTAAATCCAAGAGCTAGATTCAAACACAGGCTTATGTGAATTCAAAGCTCAAATATTTTTCTTTCAACTGTGTAACCACTCTTTCTTTTTAAAGAAAATGAATACTTTCCTTTTGCTCATGGGTTTGTTTCTCTCTCCTGGGCCACACACAGTCTTTTATAACCAGACTTCAGCAGAGACCTGCCATCATTTCTGCCATACTCCACTGGTTGCCCAGACACATCCTAGTATAGTGCAGTAGGAAGGGAGTAGACAAGGCAGTGAATACCACCAGTCGGTTCTTACGGACCATTTTGAAGTTTGGCTACTATATCATTTTTTAGAATAAATCCTAGCCTCATCTTTATGATCCAATAAAATTTGTATCCTTGTTTCCATTCCTAGAGAAAATATTGTAGACTCTAGGCATGGTGTATGCTATTCACTCACTCACTTTAGAGTTATAACTCTTTCTTAATTCATTAAACATGCATTTGATGAACACTTGCTTTTTGTGAGCACTGACCTAGTTACTGTGGGGAAAACAAGGTCCCTCTTTTCCTGAAGCTCGTTGTCTATTTAGGAAATATTGAAGTAAATTTAACTAATAATAATTTCTGACAGTGATTAGACCTTTGGGGGGAAAATAGAGGGTGATAGGAAGCTGAAACTTCAGATTGGTTGGCCAAGAGAGACTTCCATAACAAGGTAGCCTGCAGGCTGAGATTTGAATGTCAAGAAGAATCCAGCTTTTTGGGGATCTGGAAAGAAGTTTTTAAGCAGAAGAAATGATAAGGCCAAAGGCTCTAAAGGGGAGGAAATTTAGTGTGTTCTGAGAAACAGGAAAATAAAGTATTCATTGTGTCTGGAATTTTCTGAACAACAAGTAAAAAGGGGTAATAGAATTGATATCATGTGGACCCCTGAATAGCTTTAGTAAGCTTTTTAAAGTTATTGTTATTTCTCTGAGCTCATTCATCATTAATCAAACATTTACTGAGTATCTCCTGTGTGCCAGCACTGTGCCATGTACTGGGAAAGCAAAGACCAGCCCATCTACTCATTTTGTAAAAGGAAGTCCTACAAATCATTGTGCAGGAATAGAGTCATTTTAAAATCAATTTCATGAATACATGCACTCATGAATAAACTCTACATTGATGAGATTCTTATGGTAAATTATAATTAATGCAGTCGATTTACCTTTTTGTTAATGTATTAAATCCACCCATATCTTTTGCGCACCTGTCTATGAGATGCAGGCTGTGTGTCCTGGTGGTCCAAGTCTGAGACCGAATGTCCCAGTTTTACCTTTGACAGAAATGAGTCCTGTAGCTCAGACCGCTTGCATTTATAGGAAACTCCTTTCAGTTTGCACTCTCTGCTCTTAAAATCTATATAAAATCTACTCGCTGCTCTCCAGGAGGATCAGTGTCCACATTGCTGCATATCCCAGCGAACAGACCTTCCTTACAGCCCTTCTAACTCCAACGCTGCCTCTGCTGAAGTCCTCTTCCCTGCTCAAAACCTCTTAGAGGTTTTTTCCTCTTTCTTGATCTTAGTTTTGACCTAAAAGTGAAACTCTTCTTAATTCTGCCCCAAGTAGTGCACTCGCTAAAATAAAGATTCATTCACATAGTCTGTCTTTTGCACGCGAACATGTGTGGAAGTATGAGGGAGGAAAGACCCGAGAATCATCTTTTGTTGAGTAGTCTTTTTCTGAAAGTCCTCTAGCACGCTGGAAGTTGATTTTACTTTTCTTTCTGTCCCCATCCCCTCATCCCTGCTCATTGCCAACACAGACCACTTTGGTCCCTTCAAATGTATCCTGTCTGGGGTTCCACCATGTCCTCTGGATCCACCATTTTCCTAAATCAGAATCCCAAATCTCAGGCATCTCTAACGTCACTTTTGTGGGGTGTGAAATGTCCGTGTACCACCTATACTACTATTTGTTTTTTCTTCAATCAAATTGCTTTGATTTTTAGTACGTAAATGTGTTAGAAAGTACACATTTATTACCACTCTATCTAGAAAATTAATGTAATTCATCATAGATAGATAGGAAATCTAAAAATCCCTGTGTAGCTATTAAAATTTAAAAACATTTATTTCCATAACACTTAAGTGCCTTGCCGTACAACCGATTATACCTACCACACACAACGGTAATCTCTCTTGTTTACCTCTCAAGGTTACTATAAATATTAAAAAAGATGACAGAAGTGAAAGTGCTTTGGAAAGTAATGGGATTTTAATTTAAAATAGGCTCTCATGCTCTCTCTCTCTCTCTTTTTCTCCTTCTCTGTTTCTGTGTCTGTCTCCTTTTGTGTCTGTCTCTGTGTGTGTGTCCCTGTCTTTCTTTTTCTCTGTCTCTAAATGACAATGCATGCAAAATCCTTATCACTGGGACCTTAATTACCCTGAGGGCTGAGCAAGAGGAACCTGCAAAGGGAATGCAGATTGCATATGTGACTCCAAAGACCTTGCTCAGAGTAAAACAATTTGATGGAAAAATAACAGTATTTAGCAACAACCCTGAAGTCAGTCTCCCTAATTCCAGTACTGCAGGTTCCTGCAAATTGAAGTCAGTAGGATAGAAGCTCTATCTTATGTCTCTGGGGGGTCTTTGAAGAAGTGCCCTCGTTCCACACTAAATATATAAACAGGAGTAGTAACACATTACCCAGGGGCTCTGCCCCATTACCTGGGAAACCCTGCCTTTTATTTTCTACATAGGTTGCAAATTTCAAAACTGAACTTTCTGACTAAAACATCACAAGGAACAAATGGACCTGTTATGGGCTGTGTCTGAAAAGAACCACATATTTCATGCCATGGCTCCCATTAACTGTTGTCAAGGGGCCTGGAGCCTTGTTCCCTGGAAATCACTCCCTTTTCTCTAATGACCAGCACAGAAGTGGCAGCAGAGGAAACTCTGAGTAGGATTGTTCCTGAAAGGACACAGGTTCCCCTCATTTGCCACCAGAACTTACACCTCCAGCCCTCTTTGCTGGTGACCTGGCACAGAAGCTAAGAACTGAACCTGTGGCAAAACTCCCTCAGACCTCACGGTGGCCAGTGGTCAGTTTGGCTTTTTTGCTACTATGTTTGAAGACTTAAGAACCCAGGCTAAGACTTTCCTCCCAAGAGGCAGGACAGATTGTGCTCACTTGCTTTTGGAAAAAAAAAAAAAAAAAAAAAAAAGAAATTCTGCTTTTCATTCTTCTTTTCCCCTTCCTCTCTTTCCCTCCTCCCCTGTGGAGTACTCAGAGTAATGTTCTGAATAGCTGAGAGTGTTCCTGGAGTTAGACTTAGGGAGGAGTACACATCCAGCCCCTGTCTCGCTGGTCTTGGGCAAGTTACTTAATCTTTTGAACTGTGGTATGCTTATTTACAAAATGGGTGTCATAGTACCTACATCTCAGGGCCGCCGTGAAGATTAAACCTTATGATGTTTCTAAAGCTCCTGGAACTGGGAGAGGTCTCAGTAAAGAAGAGAATTCTCCTTCCCCTATGCTAGAAAGCCCCTTCCACTGCAATTTTCCGGAGCGCTTAGCTGTTCAATTCAAATGTTTAACCAAGGTCTAATAAAGACCGACTATCTTTGGATTAGTGAGTTTGATGCCCACAGTACACTAGGTTTTCTCTCGGCCAGTCAGGACTCAGCAAAATCCTCCCGTCTTCATTTTGGTAGAAAGACATACCTTACTGTCACACACCACTGAGTCCCCATCTTCCACACGCAGTGTTGCCTCCTTTATTCATCTGAGGACTTGACCTGTTCTAGAAACTCCCCTTTGTGCCCTCGAGAATTATATGTATCATTCATAAATTCTAGCAAACACAAACAGCCCGAAGAAATCTCTTTAGAGATTACTGACTGAAAAGGTACTAGCTTTGTCCTCCCCAAAGAACAAAAGGTGGGAAAATGAAGATATGCCAAAAGGCACAGCCCATGACCTGGGAGAAGCAGGGTGGCCTAGGATTTTTCTGCCTCCCGAAACACCAAGCCAAGAAGTGATTTCTACCTCCCGCTGAGCTGCCTTGCTTTCTGAGCGGAGAGGTTCAATGGCCCTCCATCTAACAAGTCCTGTCAAGTTGGCAAAACATGGTCTGTAATGAAATACAACGTGATGTGGCAATACTTGGAATAAAATTCACATACTTTTGACTTCAGGCATTTTTTTTTTAAATTTATTTATTCATTGAGCATTTGAGCTGGGCACTGGATGGACAGAAAAGGAATTTTCGGGCTCTGTCTTTAAGAAAACATGACTTGTTAAATCATCAGATACTGAAATGAAAAATGGAAATGAAACCCATTTAAAAATTCAAAATGTCCAACTTTTGGTGATGTGCAAGTATCATTAATACTATAATTAAATCCACAACATCATTTATTTTGCGCTTAATACCTTTTAAGCATTTTAAAGACATTACTTCATTTTTCCTATGTGACACATGCTATTATTAGGTTCATTGTAAAACTAGAAAAAACTAGGGCCACCTGGATCGCTCAGTTGGTTAGGTATCTGACTCCTGATTTAAGCTCAGGTCATGATCTTGAGGTTCATGAATGGAGCCCCACATCAAGTTTCATGCTGTCAGTGCAGAGCCTGCTCGGGATTCTCTCTCTCCCTCTTTCTCTCTGTTCCTCCCCTGCTAACATGCACATACTCTCTCTCTCAAAATAAATAAATATATATTCAAAAATGCATATAAAACTGAGATATAAACAGACTAATTAATATGCCCTAAATCAACAGCAAATATGTGCTGAAGTGACCATTTGAACCCAGAGTCTTACCTGAAACCTGTGCTCTCGATCATTTCATTTCTTCAGTGATAACCTTGTACAGAATTCATTAGTGGCTTGTTTAATCTTTGCATGCCTACTTAGCTTGCTTCTTTTCTTTCCAGAAACACTGAAGATCTCCACGGCAGTGTAGATCTGACATCTCAGTTAAGTAATCTGACATCTCAGTCTATCTTATGCTATCAAAGTTCCATCGCTCCATCATTCCCCTCTGCTTCTCTTTCATCCAGCTAGTTATAACTGTAGGGGATATGAAAGCTTAATAAGAGGCAATTTAGGAACAGGCCATATCTAGTATTTGTGTGCATATATATATATATATATATATTTTTTTTTTTTTGGTCGTAGATGTCACTGCTATCCCAGCATTAGTCAGACAAATGAGTTCTTTATAGAAAATCAAATTCAGTCTTACATGTACATTTTAATAGACCAAATGGGTATTCCATAGTTGCTCACAATGTTCCATGTAATAAATACTTTTCTCTCCAAAAACCTAGATGTTCAGCTGATAGAAAAGAATATATCAGACCCTCCTCACTATTATCCTATATGTTTTTTTTTCTCTTAAGCACCATAAGGAAATGATTCTCAGTGAATTCATTATTCCCAGGAAACCAAGAAACAACTTCTCCACTTATTTATGAAGTTTTATAAAAACCTTTTTACATAAAAAGAGGGGAGGAATTTTAACTCAGATTATAAATGAATTTGACACCAGAAGCTCTTAAAATACCTCCTTACTTCATGCTTAGATATTAGCATTCCCAATTTATGTTCAATATTGAGACTCAGCTATTGCCTCTTTTACAGGATTTGACAATAGTGTTGTGCTTTATTAGGTTATGTCATGTTATGTTAGTGAGTTATGCTAGGAAACACAATAATATCATGAACACTGTAGCTGAGCATATAGCATCCTGAACTTGATGGTAGAAAATGAAAATGGTCTAAGTAAAGGTATTTTTGTATGCAACTTAATAAAGTCCTGGGAAAATTACTTAACAGAACCAAGATCTTCAGCTTACTCCAAACCACCGATAAAAATAAGTAAATAAAAGGAAAGAGTAACATGAACAATTTGATATTCTCATGAGTGGCCCTCTTCAAAGGGGAAAACCGAAGAGGAGATGTGAATTCAGAATAACCTTACTATAATGTCTTGATATTCTTCAAGAGTACTTGGATTTGAAAAGTTACGAATATCATATCTAGGAGTTCCATGAGACTAATACAGAACTAGAAAATTATTCTTGGTATCTCTCACCATTTCCCTTTTGCTGGGCAGGGTATCAGTGGTTTCTCACCCAGCAAAATGTTTTTGCCATAGGCCAAAACAGAGCACATACCTCCAAGGTGGAGACTGTTCAGGAAGGTGAGCAGGCACTCTTCAATGCTACTGACTCCAGTGCAAACCTTCTGTGCTAAAACTAATGCAGAATTTTCAAAGGGGGAGTAGTATTCTACTGGTGCAAAAACAAAGAGCAGTAAAAGAAACCTTGGAGTTTAAAAATCAGATCCAGTGTCCTCAAAGTAGCAGATAATTAGCATTGTTTTTGAAATGCAGAGAGAGAAAATGAGCCCTGTCTCTGGTTTGGGGGCAGATCATAAGGTCTGTGTAATGGGGAAGCTCTACTGAGAGAGGCAGTACAGTCTGGCAGTTAAGCAAATGCCCCCTAGAGTCATGGTATTTGGAATTTAATTTTACTTCCTTTACTTATAAGCTGTGTGAACTAGGGCAGATCTTTCCGTTTCAGAGTGTGGTAGTGGGAGCTGGAGGGTGGTGAGCTTTGTAGAAGAGAGGGGGAGGGTTTTAATTTCTCTCTGTTCCTGAAAGAGGACTGGAGTGGGAAGTTTATAGAAGAAAAAGAGCAGACGTGAACAACAGAGAGAAGAACTATAGATTTTTAAGGACCAAATATCGAACATTGGTTGGATTCATCTCACTAAATCCCTAAGATTGATAGAGGCACAAATACTGCGGTGGTGGTGCTTCCTATTGGGAGGGGCAGGAGCTGAGTGTATCTCTATGTTGGCCAAGCTAAGCTGTTGAGGTCTTTGTTTGCACGGATGTGAGGGTGGAGATAAATGAGGAAACACACCTGGAGAGGACACAACGAGGGTTCTGAAAAGTGAGGATATTGGGAATCAAACGATTTCTAAACTTGAAAAGGTAGTACTTCCTCCCCCAATCCAGGAATTTGCAGATTCTTTGGAAAGGCACTAACCTTTTGTGTTGTTTGTTTGAACGGAGTGGTAGTTATGCCCTATTTTATATCTTGTAAATGACAGGAAGACCCCAGTGAGCATTTGGAAGCAGAATAGCATCATGATTGAGAGTGTGAGCTCTGGAACAAGACTACCTCCTTTTCAGTTTGGTCTTGACCTCTAGAAACTGTGGTCTTTGCTCTGTTGCTGATCCTTTATGACCCTCACTTTCCTTCTTTGTTAAGTGAATGTGGTAGCAGTACCTGTGTCCCAGGGTCACCGTGAGAATTCAATGAAACTAACTTCACGGAGTGTCTGGCATGTAGTAGTTATTCTTGACATATGCAAGAAAGAAAAAAAATATTTAAAATATGAAAATAATGTGTGGCAAGTGGATAAAGATCCAGTTGATATTATTATTCACCTTTTGAACAACTCAGCTGTAGTATGTCCTGCTTGAAGCATGCATGTTTTCCTGGTGAGTATCTGTCCCAATCCCTGACTTTGTGGGTGTTGTCCTCCTGCTCTGGGTAAATGAACCCTGGGCACCCATAGCCTTCCTCCAAGCTTATGAGAGTTGGCAAACCGCTGGCCTCCTTCTGTGTCAGGGGCTGACGTTGCCAAGCACATCCTCTGATAGTGATCCTCATGCCTTGGCAGCAAATAATACAGTTTTCTCACTTTAATTAGGCTGAGATTCATTCCTACACATGGCAGCTGCAAAGATGTATTGTCCTTACAATTAGATGCTGCAATACTTAGCATTGCTTGGACTTAATTTTAAGTACATTTTGGTGGCCCCTGTCCCTCCTCTGTACCTTGGTTGCTCCAGGAGAGAGCATATGGCCCTATAATTCTTTAAAGCTCATTTTATGGGCCATTCTCAGGCACTTCCTGCTGGCCTTTGGAACAGAGCCTTGTTTGTGACTGCATTTTTGCTTATGCTCCTGCCAAATGCTTCCTCCAAAACCAGCAATAAAACCACAGGATCCGATAAGCCATGGTCATCAGAATGGCTTAATGAGAGCAACCTCAACAATCGAGGTCTTTAACAACAACCGTCACTGCAGGACTTATACCTTGAGCGCAAGGACAGCCTGGGCAGGTCACCTTTGTGGTTTATGGGAATTTCTCCAAATAATACAGAATTTGAGACCATCTCAGGGAACGATCTCATGCTAAGCTATTTTCTCTTAAGCAAAAATGGATAGGACAAAAATAGAAACTGGTGATTCTTTCCGGCCTCTCCATATATAAGAATAAATCTAGTTTTTAAAGGAGTTACAGAGCAAAGAAAATTTCATTGAATGCTCCAATGGCTACCTAATTCAGTCAGCCTTTGACTCAAAATAATCTGAAATATATCGTGCCTCTGGCTAGCAAAAAGGCTACAAGTAGGATACTTAAAACAGATCTTTATCAGGGGTGCCTGGGTGGTTCAGTCCGTGAAGAGTGTGACTCTTGGTTTCAGCTCTGGTCATGATCTCATGGTTGTGAGATCGAGCTCTGCACTGAGCGTGAAGCCTGCTTAAGAGTCTCTCTCTCCATCTCCCTCTGCCCCTCTCCAACTCACCTGTGAGCACACAAGCACATGTTCTCTCTCTCTAAAAAAAACAAAACAAAAACAAAAACAAAACCAGATCTTCATCAAAGTGTATTCACATAAGATGGCACCTAGTTTAAATAAGGCAAAATTATATTTTGTCTATCATTTATGTGCTGTTAAACAGTTTTAAAATCTGAATTATTAATTGAAACCTGTGAACTAGTATCATTTTGGAATGACTATGTTTTGATAGCTAACAGGACTTGTTTGACTTTTGACAGATGTTGATTTCCTTTCATGTCAACTATTAGATACCCCATTGTAATCATAAAAGGCATGAAGAAATTATGTTACAAGCGGATCCTATATAAGTGGAAATGAACACAGAATATATTAAAATATCAGCCATCTTATCAACAATGTGTTATAATGGCTTCTGATTAATACTGAGAACATGATTGATGTTACTGGGGGTATGACACACTAACAATGTGACATTGAGAAAATTCAATCCAAAGCTTGTTAATTTCATAGAATCATTCAAATTCTCATTACTCCTTCATGACAGTTTTTGTTTTTGTGACCATTAAAAAATAATGACAATTTAATGGGACCTTTCAATAATGATAGTAGGAAACACATTTTTTTTCAAATGCTCATCTGTTGTTACAACAAGAAATAGAAACAGTGGATACAATATATTGATTTTTGGTTTTAAAAAGAGTTTGTTAACTTGATTCTTATTGAGTCACTTTTAAAATTATGCAAACGCAAGTCATAAAGAACTTCCAAGTCAAAGCAGTAGTTCACGTCAATGGTACCAACATATGTAGGTTGATTTAGCTTTTTCAAGGCCAAAGAAAAAAAAAAGCACATTTTTGATGAAAAATCATCTCTAAGAAACAGACAAGGCATGCCAGGTCTTGAATTAGTGTAAAGCGAATGGCTGCTAATCAAGAGCAGGTGGGGGAAGAAAAGGGGGTAGAGCTGGGGATAAGTAGAGTTTATATTGGCCAAATATTTGTATTATTAAAAGTCGAGTGTATATAAGAATTACTAAATTTATATATCAGACCTCTTACTTTTCATGGATACAGAGCAAACATATGAAAAATAATCTTTGGGAAATAACTGAACAGCAAGGATGCTTCAAATTGAAACATTCACCAACAAAAAATTTTATTGGAACCAAAATATGCTATTTGACTTGTGTTTGCAAATTCATTCATCTTTACTTTGTATCAGGAAGATGAAAATATAGTGTCATGACTTGATCAGTTGGTATGTCATAATCACAATAATTACCACATATTGATTATTTCCTCTATAACACACTGTAGTTTAAATACTTTAAATTGATTATTTTATTTAATCCCTACCGCAACCCTGATAAGTAGGTTTATGTATTGCATTTTTTCCCTTCCTCAATGATTTATCCAACACTGTCCCATCCATTTCACTGAGAAATTTGAAACCACCATGAAAAATGTTCTCATCTAACCAGCAAATAACCCTACTGTCTATCTTATATCAGTAATTAATATCTTTTTTTTTCTTGATATCCCTTTCTTAAAAAGGTCAGTGCTTCCACAGGAGCTCTGATTACCACTTTTCTGACTTTTCAAGAACTTCACCCTAATCTGTGTCTTAGAATCAGCAATCTCTTTATCTAATTGTTTATATCAATATAGTACCACTGCCCTCCAAACTCCTCCCTGTTCTCGAAATCTTACCTCTCATTCATAGCCAACTCTAAAGAGTTTACACACCTGTGATCCCCATATTCTTATCTACTACCTACTATTCACCCCTCAATCCACTTTAGCCTCTTCTCCATAATTTTACTTACATTTCTCCTGTCAGGATTACGTATGACCTTCATGTTGCCTAATACATTTTTCTGTCCGCGTCTTATTCCATGTCTTAGATGTTGCTTTCTACCTATTTTCCCTTTTTCTGTCTCCCTCTCTCCTTCCCTCTTTCCCTCCCCTTCCTTCCTTCTTTCCTTTCTCTATAGTTCTCTACTCTACCTGTAAATATTGGAGATTTTTAGAGTTTGATTCTAGATGACTATCTACCAAATTGTTCTTGCCAAAAATTTGAGAGTCATCCCATGTGGATTACGTGCATTCCTATGGCTTTAAATGCTATATATATGCTCTTAAATTTCATTCTCATAAATCTGGACCTTGCCTCACCTGTGAATTCAGGGCTCATATGTCTTATAGCTTACATGACATTGTCATTTAGATAACTCATGGATAAGACACACACAATAATCAAAATAGAAGTCTTCAATCTCTCTAAATCACACCACAAATTAATTTCAATTATACTACAGTGAAGTTGTTAAGCAAAAAAGGCACACACAATTTATAATCTTTATATTTTTAAAGATAAAGAGAGCTGTAGGTAAAGATCTAATAATCTCCACTTCCATATCTTTCATTCACGTCCTTGAGATAACCAAGGTGAATAATAAAAATATATATATTCTATAATTTTCTCTATACCAATTAAAAGAGATGCTCATATTTAGGTTTGTACTTCATTCTTTCACAGTGGGATAGGTCATAGCAATATTTAGCACTTTTTTAACTTAATAGTCTAACTCACTTTCCAAGAACTTTCCACATGAGTCCTTTATATTTAATAAATTCTTTCTAATCATGGATGGCATTCCATTCTATGACCTTGTGGATATTTTTCACCTTTTGCACTGATTTATTATTCAGTTGTTTCTTGGTGTTCCCTTTTTACTTTTAATATAATTCCATTATAATATAATAGCCCCAAATGTCCTGATTACTGCAGTTTCTCATTGACCCCTGCCCACTATGTGCCCATGAATAGTGCTTTCTTTCAATATTATGAAAATTCCCTGCTGTTATCTACATCTAGGTTTTTAAACATGTTTTTCTTTCTGCAAGGAATATTTTCCCTTCTCCATATCACCATTGCATGGCTGTCTCTCATCCATAACATCTGTATCCTGTTGTTTTCACTTACAAGATAGGTCAGTTAGATAAAAGGTTAAGCTCCTGGGGTGCCTGGGTGGCTCAGTCGGTTAAGCGTCCAACTTCTGCTTAGGTCATGATCTCATGATCCATGAGTTTGAGCCCTGCATCGGGCTCTGTGCTGACAGCTCAGAGCCTGGAACCTGCTTAGGATTCTGATCTGCCTCTCTCTGCCCCTCCCCTGTTGGCGTTCTGTCTCTCTCTCTCCATCTCAAAAATAAACATTAAAAATTTAAAAAAAGAAAAACAGGGTTAAACTGTTATAATACAGAGACCTCAAAATAAATGCCTCAAAAAATATAGGAGTTTATTTATCTTTTCTATGATGATCCAGAGTGGATGTTCCAGATCACCTGTGGTTGTACTCCATGCAATCACTCAAGTACCCGGGTTAATGGTGGCTCTTTCAACTTGACCAGGATCTTTCCTGTCATTGGCAATCTAGATGCTGAAGGTATGGGTGGAGAACATACAACTGTGGACATTTCCTTTCACACATAATAGGTAGAAGTTTCACTCGTTTCTCCTTACCGTATGAAGTGTGAAGATGTCTGCGAAACGTAGCCTCTGGTTGGAAAAGTGTATTTGATCTACAAATCTATTATTATGGAAGAAGGGAGCATATATCATTTTTGTAGACAACCAGCAGCCTCCACACCCTAATAATTATCACAATTTGTAAATTATACATTTGTTGCTTTGTTTTTTAACTTGTATTCTAGTTTTCCTCTTAGATAACAAGCACAATAAGGGCAATGTACATGCCTGATTCATTTACCAATACATATTCTCTCCTTAATACGCTTCCTGCATTTGAGTAGGGATTCAATACAAATTTGTTAAAAGACTAAATGAATGTATAAAAGAATTTTACAGGTGAAAAAACCTAAGGTTCAGAGAAGTTCAACAATTTACTCATTCCTGGATCCTGAATGACCATTTTCCAGGAATGTTGAAAGATTTGTACCTCCTGTGGATGGCTTAACAAGATAACTAGTTAGCTTTCTTCTAACAGTGAATTTATATGGTTGTTTTATGGTGTATGGATATTACAACACTCCAAACAAGATCATGATGCTACTTTTTGAAGGAATAGAACAAGAAAATGAGAAAATATGCCTTCTTTCTCATTGGTTCAGTCACATTGAACTCTTTCCCTTACTCTATTCCATCCTAAGTTCTCACAGACTTCATGTGCACATCAAATACCAACCATTAATCTAAGATGCTAGAAGATTACAGCAAACTTGCTGCATATACGCTTTTTTTTTTTAATCACACCTTCCCTGGGCAAAGAAAGTAAATATGTGCTGGATTTTAAAGATTTTCTGCTCGGCTAAAGGCTGCCTGGGAGAATAAAAGTAAACAGATAGTTGGTATTGTTAATAAATGTTTTCATCACATACTCTGATTATATGAAAAAGGAAGAAGAGAAGAAAGGAGAAAAAAGAAGGAAAAAAGAGATTTTTAGAGATAAAAATCAGTGTAGATAAATTGATCATCAACTAAATCTTCTGGTCAGCCAAGTATGGGTGTCCATTACTGTTAAGAATAAAAATAAGTTTGAGATTCTTCTTTAACGTGTTTGTTACTGCAAGATGATTCTAAATCTGTTTTGTTTGTTTTCCAAGATATTGAAGACTTTGAAACCAAAACAAGAAGCACAGTGTCCGTCCGAGAAGGTCAAGGTGTGGTGCTTCTCTGTGGCCCACCACCACACTTTGGAGGTATGGTGGGGGGTACTTTGGGTCAAACCATTAATGTGGTCTCTTGATGAGTAAAGAAGGCACATCTTGAAGTCAAAGATAGCTCTTCATCAGATCAAAAGGAACTTCAAGTCCCTTCAAGTTCATCCTATCGCATCTGAACAGTTCCATTTTAAATCATTTTTAAAAGAATTTTTTTCATGCAGTCACTCGAGTGAAAATGAGTACCTGAGTACCAAGTAAAAATGACCCCTGATGCAATCTGATGCTTGTCACCCTGAATGTCAGGAGACAATTTGTTTAACCTCCTTTGGCTCAGTTTCCTCCTCTGTAGAATTGAGACACAAACTGATAATCTGTATTACAGTGCTGTTGTGAATGTTGAGTGAGCTAATGAATGCAAATTGATGAGTGTAATGGCTAGTACTTATTCAGAAAAGAAAGCTAAGATTGTTATTTCATTGTTACTATGGACATGCATGGAAAAGCAAATTCCAACATTCCTCTTGGGAATCTCACCTTAACTATTGTGAGAGGAGAGTTACCACATTAATTACAAGCAAATTTTGGATGGCACCAAATCAGAGTATCTTCTAGCAATGGTGAAAACATGCACTCGACACCATTCTCTAGTTTGTAAGAATCTGGACTGATCCATGAATTGACCTGTTTGTTGCCAAGGACCTAAAGCATCTATTGCATTTGGTCAAATGATTTGGTAAAATATGGTGGATTCTTAACCAACAGTGAATCTGGAAGAAGCAGCATCAAAATATCCATGGAGTCATTTGATTTGGTTCAATTCAGTATCATACTGACTATATTATAGTTAGCTTAATAATAATAGCAAATACTTATACAGCATAGATCTAAGTACTTTACATGTGTTAACTTTTAAAATTCTCATAGCAGCTTCATGAAAGAAATACTATGATTATTGTTTCACAGATGAGAACAATAAGGTAGAGTGAGGTTAAGTAACTAGTCTATGGTAACATAGCTGATAGGTCCTGGAGCCAAGCTCCAAATCCAGCCAGAGTGGCTCCTAGAGCAGCCCTTTTGTAGTTTAGTCCCACTCTGGAATGGGAGAATTTTGAAAGCAGATAGAACAAATATTTAAAAATAAAATGAAAGCTATTTTACCCCTAATATTAAACAAAATATTATTTATGATCTTTTAAAACCTGAAAACATTTTTCCATTTGTTTCATTTTTACACAGTTACATGAAATGCTGATGCAAAAAAAAAAAGAAACTGATTAGAAGTTAACAATATTTTATTCAAAAATATTACACAGTAGTATAACATTATGCTCACCTAAAATATTGGGGGAGAGTTATACTGTTTTCAATGCTATCTGAGGTAAAATAGTATTATTCTGCAGCATTGAAAAAATATAATGCCGCTTATTTTTTAACCATAGGGAAATTATTTTTTAGTGGTATAACCTAAGATGACAAGACAGGCAAAATCATGCCTGTTTTGTGCTGTCAGTCTATGTCAGTCTATGTCATTTTATGCTCTGACTTTGGTCAAAGAATCTTGTCAGAATTGAAGATTATTTTCAACTTTGTTTACCCTGAATGAAGGTAGCAGAAATGTCAAATATTTTTAAATGAATGTCATATATTTTTAAAAGGCAGCCAGATAGGAAAAGCTTTCCCTATTACCTTGTTACCTACCACCATTAAAGTATGTGTTGATCATCGAAAGCATGTAAGACCCTTATTGTAACAGTTCTCTCTGCTTAATGCCATGAGATTAAGTCATAGACAAAAACTGCCTTCCATTAAGACCTTTTTAAGTGAATAACTAATGGCTATTGCATGCAAGTTATGACAAATTTGTCGGATACCAAATTTGATTATATCATATGTTTTTAGCAAGATTCCAAGGTATTTGTCAATATTGACTTCATCCGGCTACAATGTAGGAATTTTCATCCTGAGAGCTCCTGGGGTTGTGCATGCTTCCTCATCTCTACAAAGGCAGAAATACTGGAATACTTTTCTTCTGTTCTTTATAGTTCTCCCAATCAAAACTGAGGGGAATATTGACAGACACCCTTTGATCCAACTATACAAAGAGTCATCAATTCATTAGAAGAGGAAAGTATTAATAATAGTAACAATGACTACCAATTATTGACTTGATATCATGAGCAAAAAGGACTTTGCATGATTTTCTCATTCCCAGGATTCTGATCATTAAGAATAATCATTTTTAAATGAGGAAACCAAGACTCAGATAAACTAAGTAATCAGTTTTCAGTTAGTAAATGAAGACAAGATTCTAGTAGAGGAATTTCTGACTTCCAAAAAAAAAAATTGCCTTTGGATAGAAAGCTCTGTAGTTAATGGTTAAACCTCAGATTGTGTATCAGTTTCAACACTCTTATACCTCCAGGTTTGCTAAGAGTTTTAAGAGTGTCTTTAACTGGCTCATTTGAAACAATTCTTTATTCTTCCTTTTCCTTTCTCACCTTCCTGTGAAGGTGAATTGTGCCAAGAAAGACTTCAAGAATGTAGAGAAACATATTGGTTGGATAACCTTCAAATTGATTTAGTGGACAGCTGGTTTAAAATGAGCCAATTTTACACATAGACATTTTTGTCTTTGTAATTTTTCTCTGGTTTAGGATGTATATATGTGTGTATATATATGTAGCTTCAAGCAACACCCAATTATTAGTTCACAGTTCTATATGTCAGAAGCCAAAGGATGATGTGGCTGGTGTCTCTACTCAGATTCTTACAAGGACAAAATCAAAGTCATGACCAGATGGCATTCTTTTCTGACAAGTCTGAGGAAGGCTCGGTTTCCAGGCTTACTCAAGTTGTTGGCTGAACTGGGTTCCTCGCCATTGTGGAACTCAGGTTTACCCCAGTTCCTTTCTGGCCAGATGTCAAGGGCCACTGTCATCTTCTAGAGGATGCCCGCACTTCTTGCCACATGTTTTCTTCCATCTTCAGAGCCAACAGCAAAGAATACCCCTCACATCCATTCGTTCTAATAGTTCAAATCTCTCTAGCCAAGATAAGGGAGAAATTATCTTAAACATGATGTTATCAGAACATTCTGAGTTATATATATTTTTTCTCTAGTGTATTCACAAAACAAAACAAAACAAAACAAAACAAAACAAAACAAAAACTTGGAAAACATTTGTTAAACAAGGCAGGCCTGGGGCGCCTGGGTGGTTCAGTTGGTTAAGCGTCCAACTTCAACTCAGGTCATGATCTCACGGTGTGTGAGTTTGAGCCCCACGTCGGGCTCTGTGCTGACAGCTCACAGCCTGGACCCTGCTTTGGATTCTGTGTCTCCCTCTCCCTCCGGCCCTCCCCTGCTCACTCTCTGACTCTCTCTTTCAATAATAAATATTAAAAAAAATTTTAAAAACAAGGCAGGCCTATCAGATACATTGTAGTTTGTTTTATAAAACAAAAGCCAAAAACAAGAACGATGGGAGACTAAGAAAAATTATCAAATAGGTTGAATTCTATAAATTGACCTGGGGGAAGAAAATGGCTCCAGGAACAAAACAAAAGGAAAAAGTGTGTAGATGGATTTCCCATATAAATGATTAGTGATCACTCAGTGAAGTAGAGTAATTGGCATAAACCAAACTCAATAGGTGCTGTTTTATTGATGTCCTTTTTTTTCCCATATAGACCAAAGGAGACCTGACTTCAGAATAGGCTTTCTTGTGGATATTTCCTACCCAATTTTGAAGGTAACTGTGAGTGTGCTGTTCTTCTAGAAAGAGAGAATTTATAGATAAAGCTTATTCGAAAGGAAAGGGACCCATAGTGAAAGAGAAAGAAGCCTAGGCAATAATGCCAGAACACAAAACTGGCACATTCTGCTTTATCTCTTAGAAATGTGATATTTGGACACAAAACAGGAACCATTCCCTATACTCTAAGGAGAGAAGTATATTTGCTTCCTTAATCCTATTTCTTAACTACAGATAAACTCCATGAATATGACTGAATCTATGCCAATAGAGCCAGATTAAGCCCCCGTTTCCATCTTCCTAAAAAAATATAATTCTAGAATGTTACAGAGAAATATAAATTTTTCTGAAAGTTTTGCCTGAACACCACAGAGAGTGCTACAATGTTTATCTGGTTGAAACACTTTATACCCTATTAGACATTGTTTTCCTTTCTCCTAAACTCTCTCACTGGTGGTCTATGACTTCCCTCATCTCTACACAATCTCCAACAGTCCCTTCTATTGTCTATTATAGTTATTATCCATAATTTGGATACCCATGTCAGAAAAATACAAGTCTCAAAAGAAAAAAAAAGAAAAGAAAGAAAGAAAAATACAAGTCTTCTAGTTAGCCTCTTGGTGCTTGGCAAAGCTAAAATTTACTAGTCAGCTAAAAAGACTTTTCCTTTCCTTTACTAGGTCTCTAGAGGATTGTATGATCTCTTCTCTGTATCCAGGTTTATGTGACAAAAGGAGGCAATACACTATTTATTTTGCTTATTCATTTGGGGGAGGGGTCACTGAGCCTTGAGATAGACTATGAACTTTGTTGCAGGGAAGTCTTTCTACTATGGGTTTTCACTCACCTCAAGGATGTACTTTTGCTTAAGAGCCTTGTCACTTTAATGGAGATTCTGCATAAGTCATTTGCAACATCACTGAACTCAAAATTATCTTGAACTTTTTGAATGGAGATGAAAAACTTGAAGCCAAAGCTGTTGGATGAATTTGAAAATAAACCATCAGTAGATCTTCATGGGTGCAGTGAGTTAACCCAGCTTCACATGAAGTTTTTTTTATTTAGAAAAAGAAAATTAATCTTTTATTTATTTTTGAGACACACACACACACACACACAGAATACAAGCAAGGGAGGTACAGAGAGAGAGGGAGACACAGAATTCAAAGCAGGTTTCAGGCTCCTCACTGTCAGCAAAAAGACCAATGCGGGGCTGGAACTCACAAACTGTGAGTTCATGACTTGAGCCGAAGTCAGACGCTTAACTGACTGTGCCACCCAGGCACCCCTGAAAATTTTCTTTAAAAATGACAGAGTGAAAGAACGGTACATGTTGTCTAAAATAATTAAGATCACCTTCACTGTGAAATTATAGTTTCATCATGTCTAAAGTAAAGCACATTCTTTCCCTTTATTGTCTCAATATAAAATTCTCAATCCTGGGCTCATAAACATCATAGGCTTAAAGTTTGTTTTAGAAGAAATATTCCATTGTCTTCTCAGATAAAACTTTTAGGTTGGTACAACAGTTGAATTTATGCCAGTAGTTTGGAGCATCTATGTCTGTGGTAGGAAGACAGCACTGCTGTTTGAGCCCAGCGTTTGTATTTTCATCAATAAAAATGTTGACAACTCAACATAAATGGAAAATCATTTTCAGCAAAGTCTCAAAATTATGTTATAGAATCAAGAGGAAAATTACATAGAGGAAAAAGTGCTAAATTTTCATATGACCTTCTACCTAGTTAGTTTTTTTTCCCCCTTCTGTTTCTGGAGTAAATGACAGTGGTGTTTTCTTAGTAAGTAGGACAAATCAGCAACAACAGTATTACTTCGGGGTTGCTTGAGTGTGTAAAAGGCAGACAGGCTCAAGAGTTGCCTGTTGGTATAGTAATGACAGTGATAGCCATCATTATTGAACTTGCACTATTATTTACTCAACAAATATTTATTGTGTACATCCTAAGCCACTCATTTTAGTGAATTTTAGGGATAGTGGAGAACAATGTGACAAAGTCTTTCCCTTCATGAATCTTATAATAAGCAAGTATAAAAATATGACAGATGGTCATAAAATCTAGGGAGAAAACTAAAGTGGGTCAGGAGTGGTGGGTGTTGCTATTGTATATTGTGAGGCCACAGTAGGCTTTGTTTGTATTTGAGAAAAGAACTAAAAGAATGAGAGAGTGAGACATCGAGAAAAGGCAGTTTGGGCAGAGGGAACAACATGTGCAAGGGGCCTGTGGTAGGGCTGTATCTGGCACATTAGAAGAATAGCAATAAAACCAGTATGGAGAAAGAAAAGTGTGCAAACATGAGACTAGATGAGGATATAAGCACTACTTTAGAGCTATTTTAGCGCCTTTGAATTTTACTGTGACTGAGATTAGAATGCCTTGTGTGGTACTGAGCAAAAGACTGACGTAATTTATCTGACTTCCAGTTAAAAATTTTATTATTGGGACACTTATGTGGCTCACTTGGTTAAGCATTTGACTCTTGATTTTGGCTCACTTCATGATCTCATACTTTGTGAGATTGAGCCCCGCATTGGGCTGTGTGCTGACAGTGCAGAGCCTGCTTGCACTCGCTTTCTCTCTTTCTCTCCCTCCCTCCCTCAAAATAAATAAATAAACATAAAAAAAATTTTCTCTAGAGAATAGACCATAAAAGGGCAATAATATAAGGAGTTAAAAGTGATTCAGGGGAGAGATAATGGTGTCTTGAACTGGGATGATAGCAACAAACAGATGAATAAATAACCATCTTCACTATATGTTCAGAGGGTATGCCTAAAATAATTTCCTGGAAGATTAGATGTAGACTGTAAGAGAAAGGAGTAGTTTTTGTACTGAACAATTAGAAGAATGGAATGCCATTTATTGGGATGAGACCAATAAAGGGAGAGCAGATTTTGGAATGGGAGACATCAGGAATTTGTTTGGGTACATTTTAACTTACAGATGTCTATTAGATAGAACAATGAAAATTTTGAGTAGGCAGTTGGATTTACATGTTTATGGGGAAAGCTCTGGTTTGGAGAAATCAATTCAGAAGTTACCATTGTTAAAAACCTAAATGTAACTGAATAAATTTAAAGATCTGATTGGCTTTATTCAATGATTTATGAATTGGGCAGCAAACCATCTTGCAAATGGGAAGGAGCTCTGAAGAGCTGTACAAAATGAAAGACTTTTAGAGACAGAAAGAGGCAAAGCAAGGAAGTTGCTCTAGCAAAGTAAATTGTTTCAGGCAAGGTCACCTTCCTCTGGAGGACAAATAGGGTCTGTCCGGTGGATTGCCTCACAAGTGCTGACCCGGTAATTCCAGATTGCCTGGTTAAGGGTCACATTTCTGGGAGAGGCCGAAACTGGAATTTGGTTTGCCGATGTGGGACTTAGCACCAGTGACTCCATTTGGGACCTATTGTCTATGTCTCTCTTTTTTTCTTTTAACACCATGTGTAAATAGTGTTTAAAGCATATGACTGGATGAGATAATGAATACCTCCTGTACACTGGGCCCTCAGTTCAGCATTTTCTGTTCCTCAACTCATATAACACTTTCAAAGAAAATGTCTCCATTCTAGAAATTGAGTAATTGTTTTAAAGAAGTAATTGTTTACTTGACCAAGAAGACATAAGTTGAGTGTAAACACTACTGCATTTATTCTCCTGCCTAATCTGATCTGACATAATCTGGCCCACAACAGATGATAACTGCTGAATAAAGTATAAATGGAAATAGCAAGTCCTCTTATCTCTATTGGAGATTATGTAAACAGCACCCAGGGAGGTAAATTAATTTGCATAATATTACTGTAACACGTTAGAATCAGAAAGATCATGTAGCTGACCAGAGTCCTATGCACCACATTTCCTGTGTCTACTTTCAGAATCTTATTCATGCCCAGTAAGAATGTTTTCTCTTACTTTCCTTAACATCAGACACAAGTCTTGCGTTACAGCCTGTTTCCATTTGTAGAGCCCAGGGTTTCTCACCATCAGCACTATTGACACTTCAGGATGAGACGATTCTTTGTGATAGGGATTGTCCTGTGTTCTGTGTATTGTGAAGATGGTTAGCAACGTTCCTGGCCTGTGCCCTGTTGGTACCAGTAGCACTCCCTCCCCCAATAACGAGAAGGAAAAATATCTCCAGACTTTGCCAAATAGTCCCTCTCAGGCAAAATCACCCTTGCTTGAGAACCACTGAAATAGCCCATCACTTACATTTTCTGTATTTAGCTCATCTATGGAGGATGGAATTGAGCAGAAAAAAGGAAGTCTGGTCTTTTTGTATTTGCCTTCATGATTTGCCCCTCTTCCTTACAATTGGAGGTTTCTCAGAAGTTCACTCAGACACTGGCTGTGTTTTCATTTCTTCTCTAGGACATGAGCAGTACTAGAGTTCTTTGGAAACTAGCACTAATAGGAACTCAGAGGGCCTTTACTTAGTGGTTGTTTGTAAATGATAAAAGCAGCTATCTCCATGATTCTGAACACGGTTGTATAAATCAAAAGGCATCTAATAAAACCTAGGTGGTTAAGCAGTAATTGTGGAACAAATGGGAACTCAAATCGGAGTGGCTGTAAAGGTGTCAGGGCAGTGTTCTGGGCTGCATCATAAACTTGCTCAATACCAGTATCAATGACTTCAACCCAGAAAAGGAATTATTTTTCTTGGATTAGGTCTTTGCTGCTGAGCTAGCATACCCATGATTTACCACCCAACAGCCAGTCACATTTAACTCCAAAGCATTGCACAAGGTTTACAGTAAATTACACGCATTCCAGGTTATTCCAAAGGGGAGATTTGCCCACTAAACCTGAGAACAATTCTTCAGATTCTTTATTCTTCTCATGTATTTTCTACTTCTAGACACATGCTACCAATTTCGAAGTCTATCTTACAGAGCCAATAGAAGTTCTCAGTGTCATTGTTCTTCCACATGGGATACCTCTCCTCTAATAAAAATGACATCCCATATAATGGGTACAATAGCATGGATCTCTTGTGTTTGTGTTTTAAATATTGCAGTGCAAGATATAGGGCTGTAAATTATGTCAAAACGTAATCATGCTCTAGGGAAAACAGTGTTTGTTGTATGCTTGAGGGAACACAGATAGAATCTTCAATTGCTTACTGCAGATCTGCCATTTCTAATAATAAAGTTGTAGAGGATGGTGTCAGTGTGAAACTACAGGCAGTGCTTCAGGAAGGACCAATTATCATTCAGTTCTAATGTTACTGCTGAATCATCACAGGGAAAATGCATCACAATCATTAATAACATAAATGTCATAGGTGGTGGAGAAAATATTTAAAAATTCAATGGTTTCAACTTAAGTGGCTCATGAATTATACATTTAATTAAGAAAAGCCAAATGGGAAGAATTTTAAACTTCTAATTTGTAAGGTTTTTTTTTCTTTCCCCATTAAAAATATACAAATTAAGCATTACAGTGGCTGATGATGGAACAAAATAGATAAAAGCCCCCATGGTAGTTTGGCTGTTTGGGTGGATGGGAATAGGTGACCCATAGGGAGAAGGGAGAAAGGCGGGATGGAAAATATAGTGACTGGAAGGGCTTGCAGCTTAACTTCTTCACCAATTCACAGAGGAGCACAAAGGGGTACCTGGATTCTAGAACTACTACAGAACTACTGCCATATTCCCCTCTTCTCATTCACCAGTAAAAAGAGAAGGTTGGGCTGGAGGATCTTTAGGTCCCTTCCATCCCAGACATGCCACAAATCCATGAACTGAGGAACATCCTCTTTTCCAGACTCTCATGTACCGCCCAAAGAGAAATATACAAGATGGCCACCATTTTGTCAAACTCTGAGCCATTTCCCTTCCTAGTATGATTATGCAGAAGAGATTGAGAATTACCACTGTATTAATGGTTTTCAAAGCAGTGTTCTGAGATGCCCCCAGTCTCAGCATTTCCCGGGAATTCGTCAGCAGTGCAAATTCTCTGGTTCCTTTCCTGACCTACTGAGAGTGAAACCGGGAGGGTAGAACCCAGCAATTTGTGTTTTACCAAGTCCTCTAGGTGATTGTGATACACCCTGAAGTTTCAAAATCTCTATTCTAGTGAGGCCATTTTGGAGAAAATAATTACTTCTTAGTGGTTTAAAAAATGCATACTATTCCCCACTAGTACTAGCTACAAACAGGTTGAAGTGATTGAGAGTGACAGATTAACGTTTCATTCTGTAAGATTCTGAGGAAATTGAACACAGGACAGACATTGTTGATGGAGGGAGAGGATGAGTAGAGAGGAACAGGTGTCCTAGTTCTCAGTAGGCTTGGATAGGCAGAGAGCTATCTGGGTGTTTAGAAAGAAGTGTCGGGGTAAGGAAGAATAGCCTAGGGGATTTGGCATCTGAAAGAGCTAGGTTCAAGTCCTACCCCTTGCACCTGTAAACAATGTGATTTGGGGAAATTACTTTTATACTTTTAGCTCCAATACCCTGTACTATTTAATGGGCATGTTATTAATAGCCAATTAGCCTCCCAAAATGAATTTATGGATTGATGAAACAGGTATGAAATAAAAGTGCTCATTACTTTTTATATAATTTTGTTTATTTCTGAACCACATTCTTCTGGCAACTTCTAAATGTTCCACTATTGAAGAAAGATACATCACATGCAGGGATAGATCAGAAAGTTTTAGCCATCAAAGTGAAAATGAATTCACCAAGGGAGAAATGGAAATTACAGTCTCAGGTCTCAAGATTATAGGGTAAAGAATACAAAGATTTCTTGGGCATTAGTGGCAACTTGTAATTTCTGTTAAGTGAGAGGGTTACCTTGGATTTCATAGAACTAGAGATTATTCCTCTTCCTAAATAAGCATTGAATAAAGATCCCTAAGCTGGGACATAGCCCTGGGAATTTGCTCAAGATTGTCTTTATTTCACAAAAGGTTCAAAAGATGAGGAGTCACTGACAGCAAGGGAATCTGAACTACATTTTTTCCTTCTCTCTTTATTGAAGAAAAATTTACTATCTAGATAGCTCTCAGTTTCAAACAAAAACCCTTTGAGCATCTTCTCTTTGGTGGAGACACAGTAACAGGCTTAGAAGTGAAGCAGCAAAGGACATCAGTAAAGAAACTTAGAAGCAAGAGACCACATGAAATGATAAAAGACTCCAGTAGAGACTTGTAAAAGCAATGAAGATTCAATACCCAGGAACAGGACAAGAATGTCAAGGCATATTTTCAAAAATAAAAAGTGAATTGCATTTATGCATACTTGATCTAAAAGCATTAGACTCTTAGATCAAAGGAACGTTGAGGGTGGAGTAGACAATTCATAGCTTTAACTTCCCATTCATTGCAAAAATAAATATTTTTTCGTAACATCTCAAGCAATGCTCATCTTTCCTCTGCTTTGTCATCTTTGATAGAGAGCTGTTACCTCATAAATCACCTGCTATTATAGTCCTGAAGTTTAGGATGGTCTTCATTTTATTAAAGACCATATAGCCTTCTGTAACCCCCAACAGCCAAAGTCCTATTTTTGCCTCCTGGATGTCAAGAGAAAGGGCGTTACTTAACCCTTCATACACCTGGCAGCAATTCAGTCTATGAAGACAGCTCAATTATTCTTCCTCACCCTGCTCCCAGGGTAACAATCTAAGTTCTTATCATTTTCTTTTGTGACTTAATTTCTGGCCCTTGCCATGTTGGTTATCTGTCTCTTGATATACTTGAGAATTTTAATTCCCCTTCCAATAAGAAGTGCTCTGAACATAATATTCCAGTTCACCCACATGAGCCATTTGTAGGGTGTTGAAAATACAGATTCCATGGTACTTCACTCAGATATAATGAAACCAAATTGCTTAGAGTAGGATTAGCTCTCTGTATTTTAACAAGCTTGCTTCGTGATTCTAATGTGCTCTGAATAAAACATAATACTCCAGTCTGAACGGTTCAGAGTAAGGATGAAAAATATTATTCATCTATTGTTTTACAAGTTGTAATTCATTCTGGTGTTTAGCTTTCCTGACATTATTTTCATCCTATTTTTCCCATTTGTACAAATATTATATAGTAATTAAAAATTGTAATATGACAGAAACACATTATGTAGAGAGTAAAAGTCTTTTGTATTTCTTTCTCTTACCCTAAGAACACCATCGTATACATTTCTAGGTTGCTGAATTAAATAAATTATATAGACACACATATACACATGCACATACACACAATACTAAATATCTTGATTTACAACCTACTTTACACAGAACCATACATCTTTGATTTTTTTCTATCTGAATACTACTTTTATAGGCTTAATGACACTCTCTGCATTTTCACATTCTATGCATAAGTGGCATTTTTGTTGATTGTTCTCTGACATATCCTCTCATATTTTATTCCTTCCTGAGAATTATCAGAGTTGTGTCAGTATAGATGAATTCATTTTTACTAAAATAACTTATGAATTATTGTTAGAATTTAATGCTTTGGCTCCTCCCCACTATTAATGGTCTATCTGTAGGCTCTTATGTCTTCCTCCCTCTTTCCTTCCTTCTTTTTATGCTTTCTAAAGTCTGGTTTCCTAAGTGTAACATCTCAAGCAATGCTCATCATTCCTCTGCTTTGTAATCTTTGATAGTGTATTGTTAATGCTTTATATATTTTCCTCGGAGAAAGAGGTGATAAAGATGGCAACATTCCCATACTCCCACTTTCTCATGAGTGTTTCTATGTAGATGAAATTTAAGGGAAGAGTAGCTATCGATCTGTTTTGCCTCCTCATCCTTTAGAGAATTTAAATTCAGTAAGGCTAGTGAAAAATGTTTCAGCCGGTCTGCTTCCACCTGGGGTAGACTTCTAGAACATGTCAGAAATAATTAGTCTCTTTTGGCTTTACCGTATCATGCTTCTGCACCCGTTTTTAATAAAAGTGCAGATGACAATGATGGCCCAGAGCCTCTGCCTGACCAAGAGGCCCCTAGTTGCTTCAACTGTTCTATGAGCTGTGATTTCCTAGTGTGTGGTTTCCAAGTTCATCTGCAGGTGAAGATGTTTTCAACCATGTGTATTTCCCTTCTTCACCCCCAGTACATCCGCATTTGAACCAGTTATATTCTTTACTTCCTTAGATATAAGTTCAGTTCTACCTAGTTTTCATGGTATACACAATGTCTTAGGTTTCAGATAGTATCACACTTAAAAACCTTAATCCATGAGAATATTTTTCTTTGTTCCAAGATTTCTGGCTAAAATTTAAAAAGATAGACATGTGATTTGTGCATAGATGTGAAACAACTGTAACTCTCACATACATAATTCTGGTAGAGAGGTTGGCTGATACAACAACTTTGGAAAATTCTTTTGTAGTTTCTTACGAAGTTAAACATATGTTTATCTACCTTAAGTCTCACTCCTAGGACCTTATCCAAGAGAAATGAAAATGTCAATAGACAGTCTTATAAAAGAATGTTTATTTAAACCTAATACATAATGGTCCCAACCTGGAAACAATCCAAATGCTCATCAACAAGAAAGTGGCTGAACAAATTGTGGTCTATTTATAAAATGGAATATTACTCAGCAATAGAAAGCAAAGGAGTACTGATAGTCACACAACGTAGATGAACATCAAAACTATATATATGTTAAAAGAAACCAGACACAACATAGTATATTCTATTTGATTTCATTCTTATGAAATCCAAATATAGGCAGAAATAATCTATGATGATAGAAATTAGGTAGTAGTTACAATGGTAGAGATTGACCAGAAGGAGACATAAGGAAATTTCTGAAGAGATAGAAATGTTCCATATTTTATTTTGGCAGGGCGGCTATATAGGGTTTGTAATTGTTACAAATAAGTAAACTGAATGTTTTAGATCTGTGCATTTTATGGTATGTTTAACATATACATATACATCAATTAATCTCTGGAAATAATATATATATACACATATATATATGATACATTTATATATAAAAGTCATATATATCATCCACTTGTATATATAAATCATATATATATAAATATGTATATATATCATCCACTTATATATATAAAGCATATATATATCATCCCTTTTATATACACAATATATAATGTGTATATATATGCAAATATATATGTATATAATCCACTTATATATGTAAATTATATATATCATCTACTTACTCTTTTTATACCCCATCATTGCATTCCTTATTGAACAAAGCTAATGACGGGCAGGGTGACCATATAATTCATCATCCAAATGTGGATATATTTGAATATAAGGGAATATTACAATTATAACAGGACAACAGTCATAAACTAGACAAACAGGGGCACAATTTTATTCCATTTAAGGAGAGGAGGACACAGAAGTTTCAGGTAAGAGTGAATACAACAAAGATAACACTTTTTTTTTCTGTTTTCCAGATTTATCTTATGCATGGACTTTCAATGATAACCCCTTATATGTCCAAGAGGACAACAGACGGTTTGTATCACAAGAGACAGGAAACCTATACATTGCCAAAGTGGAACCATCAGATGTGGGCAACTATACTTGCTTCGTAACAAACAAGGAAGCCCAGAGAAGTGTTCAAGGACCACCCACCCCATTAGTGCAGCGCACTGATGGTAAGATGATGAGGTCTCTTGGGAATATACTTTGTCCATTGCTCTTGAAGCCTGGGGAGTTCTCTAGAGCTTTCTGCTGCCCTCTGGTTCAGAGGAGCCACATCATGAGTGAGTGGAGGTTTCATCGACAACCATGATGAAAATCAGAAATCATAAAAAGATAGTAGAAAATTCTATAACTCACTCACACGGTACAGTATACATGATTCTGAGTATATTGCACCATCTCTTTGGCATTGGAACAGATACTTTCTTTGCTTAAGGAACATTTTATGTAAACAAAAGTTTGTTTGGAGAAGTAGGCGTGTGTGTGTGCACGTGTGGGTGCTGCCAAACTTATTAATCGAATACTATGTTTTCAGTGAGCATATGATGCAGCCTTTCTTTAATGCCTCTTTCTCTTTCATATTCGTCTTTTTGTTCATCCTTTATTTACCTGGCTGGCAAAATGGGGAAAAAAAGGTTCACATCCAAGGAAAGCAAAGCAGCAAACATTAATTACAAGCATTCCAAAGAGGAATGAAACACAGGATTCGTACTAATTATAGTCCTCCAAGGAACAGAATTCAGATTGGTCTCTGATGAGTCTTGTAGCTTCGTCAAGTCATAGCTGGCACAAGATTCAGAAAGCTGGAAAACCTAGGGAAGTTAGGAAAGTAGAATAACCCTCCAGTTGATTCTTTATTGAAATATTCACAGTGGTAAATGTAAAGATAGAAAACCTGTTGATGCACTTTATGATCAGAGCCGGGCTGGAAATGTAGTACCTCATAGAGTTTTTCTCCTCTCTGAGCATTTTAAGAAAAGCAAGAACATAATGCTAATAACAGCTAACAGAATTATGGAACCAATTCCATACAGGGAATGGTTCTCTGGCATAAAAACTTATGGCAGAGTTTTTATAATCACTAAGTATCCAAATATATTTGCATCGTCTTAATTCAGAATTCAGCAAACACTAGATTTATTCACAGTATCTCCCCTTCAGTGAGTACTCTGTTCACGACAGAAAGAGCTCATAAGCCAATAATATGCACGTAAATTCTACCATGTTTTTCCTTTTTTGGTCTACTTGTAGTTTCTGCTTCTCCCCTTCTTAATTCCTTCATACTCCCATCCCCTCTATTCTCTTTAATGCATATGTGGTAAAAAGAGATCAGAAGAATTATACCATATTAATGTTAATAATATAATATAAAAAATATCAAACCTCTTCTAAAAGTAGTCCCTGAAGAAATATCAGATGTCAAGAGAATAGAACCTAGAAAATTGAACCAACGTAGTTGACTGAACTAGTAACTAGTGCTCTCTACCTCCTCAACCATAGCTTCTTTAAATGTTTGGAATGATCAAGGTCTTAAAAATCAAGTATTTTTATTTGATATATATTTTGTAAGTTTTAGCTTTTGTGTGGTTACACTGGCCACCAATAAACCATTTATTTTTAGAATGTATTATTCTGGTGTTTGGTATGTAAGTAAGAAAAAAAAAGTGGGGGGGGGATCAAAAATTTTGAAGAATCTTGATTTGCCAGTGATTAAATTAGCTAAGTTAATGAGGATAGCCTAAAGATAGATTTCTGTTC
This sequence comes from Herpailurus yagouaroundi, assembly GCF_014898765.1. Lineage (NCBI taxonomy): Eukaryota > Metazoa > Chordata > Mammalia > Carnivora > Felidae > Herpailurus > Herpailurus yagouaroundi. The sequence goes on along the minus strand of NW_024412414.1, from coordinate 12,903,500 downwards.
CACCTCTGCTAGGTAGCATGTTTACAATATATTTGCCTACTGTCTTATTCTTATCCCATATCCATAATTCCTTATTGAAAAACTTAAAACTATATAACAGAGATGTTTTTTATAAGTGTACATACACCAAAACCATTTAGCAGTAAATTCTTAATGAACTGGTGTAAGAGTATTTATGCCATTATTTATCTCAACTGTTGTTACTACCTTATAGGTTTTGTTGCAAAAATACTGTTATTTTGTATTAAGAGACTTTATACAGTGTTAACTGAAAATTTCCTTACCCCTGAACAGATGTGGCCCCATGAGTTCTGTGAAGGGGTGATAGATCTGGATATCTCTAGAGAACAAATGTTCTTGATAATTCAGAAACATTTTATATTCTAGATGCATTCGTTCCTTAATTGGAAGACACATTTTTTGTAAGATTCTAATATGGAATACAGGGAAATGTGGGATGCCTCTATTCTGATACTTTGATATGTTTTAGATATTTCTTATTTAAGGAAGACGGGAATGAGTTAATTCTGTAAGTAGCATCATGTAGTTTTTCTTTGCCCTCTATCACTCATTAAAGTATATAAAAATATTGTTAATTGAAGGACAAAATAATCAGATTTTGGTTAATGAAGCATTTACTTCACAGAAAACTTCTATTCTCCAGAAATGCTGCTAGCTCTTTTGATATTTAACAGGTGTGATGGGGGAATATGAACCAAAGATTGAAGTGCGTTTTCCTGAAACTATACAAGCTGCAAAGGATTCATCTGTAAAACTGGAATGCTTTGCCCTTGGAAAGTAAGGTTTTTTTTTGTTTTGTTTTGTTTTGTTTCTGGTTGTTTAATTTGAAAAAAAAAAAAAAAAACCTTTTTGTTATTCAAACATTGCTGTAAGGTAAATTACCAAATAGATTTCAAATGCTGGGCAAAAGTGGAACTTTCTGATTGGAATTTAAACAAACATGCCTAATACTCTGAAAATGAGTGGGCCTGCAGTTCTCCCCGAATGTATTGATAGTTCCTCTACTTTGAGCATAATGAGTACCATTTAGGCAGCATCTTGCAAAGGAATATGTGTACTTGTATAAGACGGTGAGCAAGTCACTAAAACTTCAACATGCCCTTCACTCCATCTTGTCCTACAGCCAGAAATATATTGCCTGGAGTGTCTTCTTGCTTGATTAATCAGCAGTTCTCTTAAATGAAAAACCTGCAACTGCAAGTTTCCAAAATAAAACTAATTAAAGGCCATTGTTCATAGCAGATCATTAGAATTGAGCTCAACTTGCCCTGTAGTGGAGGCACTTTGTTTTCCGCAGATGAGTGTTTATCAGCCAACAGGTTTGGAATGTGTTTAGGCAGTCAGATATCTGCAATTTTGCATAAAATGTGCAGACATCTCTTTGTGCCAAAAGGCACTATGCACACTTCACTCTTATGCCTGTAAATAAGAGTACCCACGTCACAAAGAGATGGATGGCTAGACTAGATCTGCTGTTTAGAAACAGGGTGCAGATGAATTAATCACCTGGCGACATGGTTAAACTGAAGTTCTGTAGGTCTGGGGTGAGGCTTGATTTCTCCCTTTCTAACAAGCTCCCAGGTAACGATGACTTTTCTTTTCTATAGAACATATTTTGAATCATAAGAGACGTGACGCTATCAAATTTGAAGGTTCACCTCTAAATACAGTCTATTCTGAAAGCAGGCACCACATTTAGAAAAAGGGATTTACATTACAAATTTGAAAAATGTTTTTAAAGTTTCCATTTTGTTGTTAAGTAAATATACTGAGCAAGCCAAATAATGCTGGCTACCAAATCCTTTTAAGTTCCTTTCTGATGTAGTTTTAGGGTGATGGTGGGGTGGTTCTGTAGCCAACAGCCAAGAAATAATTCTTGAAGATGTCTTTGGTGCGAAAAGGGTGAATTTATTAAAACGTGGGGACAGGAGCCATGGGCAGGAAGAGCTGCCCTGGGGTCATGACTGGGTAACTCGTTATATACTCTCAGGTTGGGAGGGGGTCAGGGTAAGTCTCTAAGGTATTTTGGAAGCAAGGTTTCCAGGACCTTGAGGGGCTAGCTGTTGCTAGGGAAATGGCATTTATTACCATTTAGTGAAACCTCAGTCATGACACCCTTCAGATGTGTGTATCAGGGGCCCCATAGCTTGGCATATGATTGTGTATATCTTGGGGCAGTTGAGATAAAGGGAGTAGACTTACAGGATCCTGGAGGTTGGGATAATGTTAAGCTAAGGGTCTCTTTTGCCCCCAGCAAAGTGACATCATGGAGGCAGCTGAGGTCCTAGAGGGAGGTCACTCTGCCGGTCTCAAGGACTTGTCAGTGGGCTATAGGCAGTAAGGGAATTTAATTTTTCATTTGCCTTAGTTTCCCACATCACCATGGCAGGCACCAAACCCTTGTCCCTTGTTCTCAGGTAGCCAGGAGTGTCTGAAGAATATCACACATCCTCCACCTCGGGGGCTGCAGTGCCAACCTGTATTTTGCCCTCTGCTTGCCCCACACTCCCTCATCACTTTCTATATGAAATTTTGTAGATCTTTAAGTTAAATTTCTGAAGGTACTCATTTTTCATGTATTCAAAATACCATATTTTATTTTCATACAGTATTGGTTCCACAGTATGTGTCCAATAAATAATTATTGACTGATTAAATCATGCATAAGAAAAGGACAAATGGGAACTTTCTGTCACAGTTTTTGTCTTCCTGCCTTTTAAGACATGATAAACTTTCACCATTTTCAAGCTTTCTCCAAAATTAAAGTTTATAAAAAAACATAAAGTGTCAGCAAAATACTTTGAGAATTAGACAATTTACTTAAAAAAAACAATGAAGGATAACAACTGAAATTTCATTTATAGCTGATTCTATCATATTTGGCATCAGGGAATATGGATGGATTCCTGTAATTAAAGAAAATATTCTTACATAAAAAAAACTTTGAAAATTATTGAGGCTGGTTCTCAGGAATTTCATATAAATAAATTACCTTTGTTAAACATTTGTTAGTAAGAGTTTAGATTGTATATACGTATATGTAATCTATCTATATGTAATCCTCATAATTATTCAGGGTATATCATATTTTTATTATATATGAGAAAACTGAGGCTCAAATTGGATAAATAACCTAATCAATTTAAGCTCCTGTTAACACAAGGGCAATTCAAAGCTAGTCACACCTCATTTTAAGTTCTGAACTTAGTATCTTTTGAATAAATGATTAAGATAGTTGCTCGTGAAACCAGTGAAGACAGATTCAATTCCCAGTTTTCTCAAGAGTTGTCTGACTGCTAGCAACATGCTTCTTAAGCTCCACAAATTAACATGTCCTCATCCGAGAGGACTTAATGTGATACCAGCCTTTTATGTTTATTTTGAAGTATGAAGTGGATAATACGCATAAAGAACATTTAGCATTGAACTTGGTGCTGAGGCAGTGAATGTTCATTGAGTTATTCTGAACCCAAAATTCAAAATCTATTATCTTTTGTCTAACCAGTGTTTGAGTTAGTGGGTATGATGGAACTAGAAACAGGTATCTCAGAGGGTACACAAGTTCTCATCACTGTAGCTCATTCCTTTCCCGTCTCATACTAATGCCAGTATAAGGGAGAGCAACAAACAGAGTCAGTTCTGGGGTAGAAAAGAGCAGAAGTAAGGAGAAAACTTAGTCGATTAATAAAGGTTCTGGATTGCTCACATATCAGGTTTCCTAATTGTATTTATTTCTACATTTCTAAAAACTCAAACCTACAGAAATACTGGAAGAGTAATAACTGCACAATCACTTCAATCATACATATCCTTCACCTGAACTGATCAAGTATAAATCTTTGCCACATTCCCTTCTGTCTCTCTCTATCTCTCGCTCTCGCCCGCAGCCCCACCTTTTTCCCTCTCTCCCCTCTTACCACACACACCCATACCCACACCTGCACACATGCCATGCATTAAAACAGATGGGTCGTTATGTTATAACTTGGACTGCATTTTGGAAAGATATATTTATGGCACTCAAACTATTGCTTAAAATACACACTCAGGTCGCCTGGGTGGATCTGTCAGTTAAGCATCTGACTCTTGGTTTCAGCTCAGGTCCTGATCTCGCCGTTTGTGAGCTCAAACCCCACATTGGGCTCTGTCCTGGCAGTACAGAGCCTGCTTGGGATTCTCTCTCTCTCCCTCTCCCTCTGCCACTGCCCCACTTGTGCTGCCTCTTTTCTCTCTCAAAATAAATAAATAAAATTTAAAAATGTTTACAAAAAATATCCACGCTCAATTTCAAGCTCAGCTTGCTCTGAAATGGAGGAGTGGAAGAAAGAAAAAAGGCAGAGTTAGGAAACTTTGACCATCCCATTTAGAGTTCACCATTTGACTTCACTCTTAGGATTCAGTCATGAGTACATACTAAAGGAATACATTGGAAGTAAATGGAAGGAGTAGATTAATAATCGAAACAAGGGAACTGAAGCCTTAGGATATATGAGATAAATTGTTAAAAAGTCTCAAATGGAATGATTTAGCAATAAGTGAAATCATCTCTTTAACTAACCTCATGGTGATGGAAACAGTCAATACATTAAAACGTGACAGCTAGTGAAACTACATATGGTAAAATTTATTACCTTAAAATTATGTGGGAATACCTAAGCTTCCTTATAGTACAAATATAATTCCTTATAGTACAAATATACTTGTACAAATATAGTACAAATATAATTTGTACTAGCAGTATTCGACTCAGGAAAATTTAAGTTGGAAAAATAATAGGTTAAAAAAAAACCCTCGTGAAATGTTTAATCTCATGTGTATGTCCAGAAACAACTTGATGGATAAATGGTACATTCATTGTTAAGTTTATACATAAAAGATTTGTTGCAGAGGAAATAAAATTAAGAAGAATGGGAAATGATGAAGATTACTTAACTGCACTTCATAGAAAATTATCAAGGAAATAATTCATTTAATGGCGTATACTCCATAAGATTTTATGTGACAAAATTAATCAATGTTGAGATTATGTTTTGATTATGTTATGATTATGTCCTTGGGGTTAAAACAGAAAGTCCAAAGCATTCTCTGCGTCCGAGTGATAGTGTTAAAATATCCAGTATAAGAAACACATGCTTTGTGTAATTTTAGTGTAGATACATTTCTCATTTCTTCAGATAGACAAAATCTATATGGAAATTTTTGTGTACTTTGCAAAATTATACATATGTATATCAAAAAGAACTTTTATATATGCTTGCCAGCAGTTTTCAGAGAGCAAATTGCATTGCAGTTGAACTAGTGCAAACATACTGAGAATGCTTTTTGGTCCCTTATAAAATTTGATATCTCTCAAATATTTTACCAACTTTTAAAAATTTGCAAATTAATAAACATAAAAAACAATACGTTCTCTTGAAAATTAATTATGTGATAGGCAGAATTAACAATCTGAAAATGTTTAAAATCAAACCTTTGCTGCTTAAATTATAAATCTATATTTGCACGTTTATTACAAAGTGTTTTTAGAAACTCTACTGAAAGATAATTATAGATCATATTCTCTGACATCTCTTCATGAATATATTGCCGTGCCACATTTGGGTTTAGTTATTTTTTTTCCAGATATAGGGACTACTTTGTACAAGTAAGTTTGAATCTCCTTGTTCACTTTCTGAGATGCCACACTTCTTTGTAAGATGTCCGATAAACACAAAATTGAGCAAAGCTAATCTGGGGAGGAATGAAATCAAAGTTCTATTTCTTATTAACACTCTTTCTAAACACTTTTGTTAAACGACTAGTGAATGCTTTTTTGCTGTCAACTATATATTCATTTAAACAAGGATTTACATATTTTGGTAAATAAGAGAGATAAATAGAGAAATGGAAGGAAGAAGACAGGGAGGGAGGGAGGAAATCAGGTGAATAGGTGGATACAAGGGGGAAAGAAAGGTCAATGTCATCTCTTATTCTTATTAAGTTTTTCATTTTTAGAACCTAAGACAGTTCCTAAAATACTTACTGGTTTTTGTGACATGTTTTTGGAAAGCAGTACATGCAGACTTCCATAATTAGACGTTATCCCCTCTTTCCCCATGGAATATTCCTCCTCTTGAGTGTGTAGCTAGTTTTTGGGACTTGTATCATGCTTGGTGTTTTCTGAACTTCCAGCGACTAGGACTTGGTAGCTGTTAATTTTGAAAAATCCCCAACCATCATGACTTCAACGATTTCTTTTATTCATTTTCCTCTCTGTTCTCCTTCTGGTATTTCTGGTAGACATCTGTTGCACCATTTATAATTGCCCACAGTTCTTAGATATTCTGAGGGTTTGTGGGTTTTTTAGTTTTTCATTCTTTTTTTCTCTTTGTGTTTTGGTTTGGAAAACTTTTACTGATATTTCTTGTAGTTCACTTATTCTTTCCTCAGCTATATTCAGTCCACAGGTGAGTCCATCAAAAGAATTCTCATTTGTATTACAATGGTTTTTCTTTCTAGCATTTTCTTTTGATCATCTCTTACAAATTCATTTTTTTCTGCTTGCATTAATAATGTGTTTTTTTTTATGTTGTCTGCTTTCTTTTTTTTCCATTAGGGCCCTCAGCACATTAATCATAGTAATTTTAAATTTCCAGTCTGATAATCCCAAAATATTTGCCATGTTTGAGTATGGTTCCCTTGCTTGTTTTTGTCTCTGAAGACTGCTTATCAACATGCTTTGTATTTTTGTTGTTGTTGTTGAACTACTGATGAGGTTTATCAGTTACAAGGAATTGAGGTAACTAGATTTTAGGGTGAGGTTTATCTAGCAAGGAGTTAAACTGGGTTTACTGTTTATGACCTTTGTTTCCTGTAGCTATGGTGTCAGAAGGTAACATTTTCTCTATTGTCTTTGGTCTCCCCTGCTGTCTTTGGTTTTCCTGTAGAGACTCTTTCTCAAGTAGAGCCTGAGTCTGCATATTCTATCAGGTATAATGCCCTGCTGTTATACAGGGCCCGACTGATAATATGAAAGTCCTTGCTTGCTAATTCCATCATTGTAATTTATGAATCTGTTTCTGTTGACTTCTTTTTCTCCTAGTCATGATTCTCATTTTTATGCTTTTTAGGTTATCTGGTAATTTAGCTTGAATTATAGACATAATGTTATGTTGTTATATGCCATATTGTGGTGTATATTTAAAATACTAGAATTTATTGACAGGATTTAAGGTATTATAAATCTGCTTGATCTTTCTGTGGCTTATTATGAAGCCTAGCTAGCTATAGAGTAGGCTTTAGTCTCAGGCTAGTTAACTAGTAAGATGCATGCCCCTACTGAATGCTCCAGTGTTTATTAAATTTCTCTTCTATAGCTTGGAGGAAATCTGCTGTCTTACAGCCCTGTTTGAGTTCTGAAAATTGTTGTATGCTCAGTCCCATGTGACACACTTGTGCACTTTCTTTTCATAATCCCATCCTCTCTGATACTCTGTTGTACAATCCAGTCGCTTTGGCCTCATGTGACTCCTGAACTCACTGAAACAGTAATGCCCTATTTAGGTTCCCCTTCCTGATTCTTTCCTCTGGAAAGGGCCTGTCGATAGAAAAACCAAGATACCAAAGGCTTGCTTCATGTATTTCCCCTCCTTCAGGGATCACAGTTTTGTGCTGTCCATTGTTCTGTTTCTGGGATCAGGTTTTTTCCTCATGTAATTGTCCAGGTTTTCATTTGTTTCCAGTAGGAGGGTAAATATAGTCCCAGTGATTTGAACATAGCTAGAAGCCAGATATTGTTTTTAATGCTAATTATGAAGGTGAATGCAGTGAAGTTTAGAGAAATTAAGTGTCTAAATCAACATAAATTTAACTCTGGAATTGAAATGTAAATTTCACTGATTCTGACTTCAAAACTCACACTCATAGCCATTTGATATTTACATTAAATTATCTTTTAATATATGAATTTATTCCCTGTGGGTAGAGGCAGTTAGCCCCAATTCTATAAATGTTTTCCTCACAAAGTCTTGAAAAATTTCAGTAAAATATTTAAAAGATTTTGTCTGAGGAATGGAATTATAGATGTATTTCCCATTTAGAGTCTCTGTAATTACTAACATTTCAGCAACAAGTGAGGCTTATCTTTATATATTAAAAATAAAAAAATAAATAAAAAGATAACCTTTTTTAAAATCCAGGCGATTTTTAATAAGAGGCAAGAAGCATTTCCAAAAATCATTCAGGTCCACTGAGGAGCATTCCTCCCATGGGTTTGTATGAGATGATGGCAGTATCTACCATTTATAAAAATCTGGGATAGATGATTAGAGATGGAACAGAAAACACAGTTTCAGTGACAGAAACCCATGTGGGAGACTGCTGCCATCAGGCAGGCAGGGTGACTAGATAGTGAGGTCTAGGGAAAGCTGACTCGAGTGTTGACTCATAGAATCTGACCATCCTAAAACACCATAGACTAGCATGAATATAGAGTTAAGACAGAACTTGAGATACCTGCTTGAACTTTAATTGCTATGACTTTGGGGATGTGTAACTCACTTTCCATGTTGGGGTTTCAGAACTGACGTGATCACAGCTTTCAAGTCTCAGCTTTGTCTCATTTGTTCAACATGGCAGACTCTTAATTACCTAAGCTGCAAATTAACTATATTGTGAAACACCCAAAGAAACTCCGTTTGTAGGTGCTATGCAAATGTAGTATGATTGACGGATAGATTTTAGTGTCTCCTTTTAGGAAAATATAGGCCTTTGCTCTTAGTGAAGAAATTAAACTGATATCCCTCATGACTCTAATACTTCTCTTAGAAACAACCAAACACATTTTCCTTCTTCTTCTTCTTCTTTTTTTTAACCTTAATTTAGAAACATTGCTGTTAGTGCTCAGAAATGTAAATAAAATTAGTAGCAGCACTGAATGTTCTATGTGTTCTGAAGCCTTCACACAGGACTATATTTATGTAGACATGTATATCTTATTTATTTTTTTTCTAATTTACGAAGGAAAAGATACCCAGCTTGGCTATTAATGTTAAGCAATAAATTTGAAGTTTCAACAAGATGTTTTTAGGTATTCCAGAACTTTCAGATGACAGAGAAGCTATCTACTGTTTACTTTTTTCTCTTACACATATGAATATCATTGTAAATTATACCACAGAAAGGTCACTATGGTACCTCAGGAGGACAATGGCATTTTCAAATCAAACTAGGTACGTTTACATTTTTTAGGCCTTTAACAAATGCTTTAAAAGAAATCAAAGAAGTATCGTAAAATTTTCCTAATTGCTTGACTTGTAAGTAAGTTGGCTTTTCCCCCCCCCTCATTGAATTGAGTAGCTGGAGAGCAGAATATTATTATTCCATGTATGTTTTGTCCCATTTGCCCCACACTGAGACCTAGTCTTTAGGTGCTTGTTAATTGCTTTGCATGTTATTGTGATACTATGTTGTTTGAGGTAAATTGAAAATTCTGGTAAATTCTATGGTAAACTTCATAAACTACCCCCCCCCCTTTGCTGTGCATGCACATCTGAGAACTGACAAATATTCAAGCCAATCTTTCAAAAATGGAAGGGCATTAATCCTCAACAAGCACACATATACATGCACTCACCCTAGGACTGAATGACTTATTAGTGGATTCACTAACATTTCAAGACAACATTGCTTTCTGGAAAAAGTGTAGACTTTGAAATCAAAACGATCAGTGTTTAAGTTCTAAATTCCCCTGTGAATAGCTGGACTACTCTGATGAGTTTACTTATCTGTAAAACAAAGGTAAAATTAGGTAGAAGATAGATAGATGATAGATGATAGATAGATAGATAGATAGATAGATGAATGATAGATAGAGTAGAATTATTGTAAGGACTGGAAATACTATTAAACTTACCTACTTATATACCAAAGTTCCTGGCCCATAAGAGGTAATCAATAAATACTAACAATTTTATTAATTATGGTAATTGTCAGTGCTGCTTTAACTGAGGAGGTAAAAAGGAACACACAGGAGAGAAAGGATCTCTACATTTTATATGTGTGTGTGTGTGTGTGTATACATGTGTAAATATACATGTATATACATGTGTATATATACACACATATATATAAATATTTATGTATGTGTGTATACATACACATACATTATATATACACATATATACATTTACATTATATATACACATACACATAACATTATATATTCACATTACATATGCATAAACACATTTTTGTTTGTTAGTTTTGTTTTGTTTTGTTTTGTTTTGTTTTGTTTTGTTTTGTTTTGTTTTAATTAAGTAACCTCAACAACCACTGTGGGGCTTGAACTCATGACCTGAAGATTAAGAATTGCATACTCTACCAACTGAGCCACCCAGGCACCCCATGCATTATATTTTTGTGCTAATATAATCCTCAAGGACTTGCTCAGAATAATACCTTTACAATTTCAAAGTTCTGTGTTCAATAACATGTATAAGGGTTATTGTCATTCCTTCACTCATTTGGCAAATTGAACACAAGTGTTTGTTAACTCAGCAAATATGCTTTGAATGCCGCATTCAATCATTAATTCCTTTATTCCTTCATTTATTTAGTCAGCCAGTCAGAAGGAATTCTACAAGCCACAGACACCAGGCTAGGCTCCGGGGAAATAAAGAAAATTACATGAAAGCCCTGTGGAGTTTGCAGGCTGCTGAAAATAGAATGGGTGTAACAACATGATGACACATTTTTCTTGGGATCTGCTCTTCCCTTACAAATTTTTGGTGAAGAAAGAGTCAAGGATACTCACTCTGGGAGTCTCACTAATTATCTTTTCCTCAGGCTGCCCTTTGTTCAATTGAGATTAGAGGGGGTCACTCTCAATTCCTTTGATAGAGCTAATTTTAGGCTGTTGTTTAAGGGGTCCTTTGTATCTCTGGAAAATAGGAGGTTCTTGCTTCTTTTTTTCTTCTTTCACCAATATTTCCTTTGATTAATAGACTTTTGGGTAACAGTTTTAGAACAGAAAAACTGAGCAGATAGAACAGTGAAATCCCATATAGCCCCACCCATTTCCCCTATTACTAACATTGTGCATTAATATGGCATATCTGTTTCAAATAATGAACCAAGACTTTTATTCACTGGAGTCGATACTTCAAATTTGCTTGGTTTTTGTCTAATGTCTTTTTTTCTTAATTCCAAGATTCCATATAGGGTACCATTTTACATTGAGATTTTTTGGTCTCCCTATTCTTCTTTGCTGTAACAGTGTCTCAGACTTGCCTTGTTTTTGATGACCTTGACAGTTCTGAGGAGCAACAGTCATTGTCATTGTAGGATTACCCTCTGTTGGAATTTGTCTAATATTTTCCTCATATTTAGACTGAGGTTATGGGTTTGGGGGAAGAACACCAAGTCAAAGTGCCATTTCACCACATCGTATCACTGTTACTATTCCATCACAATGACTTATAACTGCTAATGTTGGCCTTCATCACTTGGCTGATGGAGTTTTTGTTAAGATTCTCCACTGTAAATGTACTGATTTTTCTCTCTTTCCATATTGACTGTTTGGAAGGAGGTCAGTATACACCATCCATATTTTAATGAATAGGTAGTTGTGATTCACCTCCTTTAAGGTACTGAATCCTTATACTTTACTTGGCATTCCTCTGCATGGGATATTTGTCATATTTCCCTGCCCATTTATTCATTTATTTCTATCAGCATTGATCAGTGAATATTTATTTTATACTTTGGGTTATAACCCTATACTACTTTTATATACTACGTTGTTCATGTGTACGTACATTATTTTGTAAAATTTTTTGTAAAAAATCTTAAAACCATAAAGTATGAATGTATCTGCAGGTCCTTAAACGCCTTCTTTACCCTCATTTGTGATGACAGGAGGACATTTGAATGTGTATTTTCATCCAGCCTCCTCCTGGTAGACACTATATTTCTTTCTGTTTTGTTACCACTTTTTGTTGCCACAAATAATGATGTAAGGAATACTCTTGTGGCTGTATTTTACCTATGCCCATGAGAACTTCCTCAGTATATTTTCAGAAAATTAGAATTATTGGATAAAAGGAACCTAAAAAGCTAAGTATTCTGAAATGTGTTGCCCTGTTCTCCTGAAGAGTACTTGTAAAGGGGCCATTTTCACAGACCAGGGACCCAGCCTACAAGTTGGGTCTCTTTTGATCTTACGTGCATACTCTGAATCCAGTGTCAAACACCCCTTTCATTTTTCCCCCAAAACCATAAAGTGGAGTTTAACAGTGTTGTTTCTAAAATTAAACTAATTTGAAGGCTCTAAAACTCATCCAAGAAGAATATATGTGCTTCTGGAAGCAACTCGTCATCTTCCCATCTCAGTCTATCACCACCTGTCCTAGGAGACCTACATTTCTTACTTTTTAAATAGCTGGCAACTGCATGAGAGAGATGTCAAATCCACAATCGTATTGAACTGAAGGAAAAGAAGTTACTTGCTTCCTTTTTTCCAGCTGACCTTGAAACCATTCTCTACAACCTTTATTGGAATCTGGAGGTATCTCAATATGTTAAAACAAACAAACAAACAAACAAACAAACAATTCTATCATTTCATCTTCTGAACCTTGGACAAAAGGAACTCTGTCCACTGGTTAGATAAAGAAAATTTTCCAAGCACATCCTAATACATCCTAATAAGATAACCTGTTTTGTATCTGGTTAGTTGATGCAGAAGGAAAACATGATGGTTTAGAGCTCAGTCTCTATGAAAAGACACACTTTGGTTCAAATACCTTTTTATTTTAAGTTTACAGTGTGATACTGGATATGTTATCCAGCCTTTTTCTGCCCCAGTCTCCTTGTGTACTTCTGTCCTGTGGATAACAGTAATCCTGTGTCAAACAGTATGTTATAATGGTTTCACTGAGGCACTTAACACAGTGCCAGGCATATAATATGTGTTCAATACATATTGCATATATTAATGATAGGATGATGATATATTAGCATACCATATGTAATGTTTCCTTTATGTCTTTATATGAAAGCATATGGTTATGATCAGAGCTAAAATCAAGCCCTATAAATTTGACAGAACATAGGCTTCCACAACCTCATATACCTTAACTGAAGTGTCATTTTCTTTACTTTAGAGCAGCATAATGTTCACACAATCAGAGAAGTATTTATTTAGGGTTAATATTATGTATTGACAAAACATTATGGACAAACTGTTAATTAACTTCTAAATGCAGTATCATTCTCACCTTGGAATGCTGGTCTCCAGTTTATGTTTCACGTGCAAATTAATACTTATTTTACTTTAGTTAAAAAAATAGAAAATGGCAATAAAATTCTTAGGGAATCTTTAAATAATAGAGCCTTCTTGTCCCTATGTGATGATGATCATGGTGATAAGGAAATTTAGTAAACCTTGTTTGTGGTTCAAACTTTGTATTTCACAGTGGATTCTCGTATTTCCTTGTTTGATCTTCTCAAGAAGCCTTTTATGTACCCATTGTTATCTCTAGTTATAGGAGAAAGCGGAGGCTCAGAGAATTGGGCAATTTGCATTCAGTCACATAAAACCTGCCTGTGTCCTTTTACCCTACACGCAAGTACCACTGTGCTACCATTGCTATTATGACTAAACCGTTTGTAGTTTTTCAGTTGGCTGCAGCAACTGTACTGCCAAATACCAGATGAATACACGCATACCATAAAATTTTTCCCTCAGAGAAACCTGGCATAGACACTGACCAGTAGAACAGAATCATGACTGCGTTTAGATCACTGGAAAAAAAAAAAAAAAGTTTCCTTTTTCTGTAACACTGAGATTGCTTTTCTACAGAACTCATGAACATATCCACATTGCATCCCCATAGGACAATCTTGCATTCCAAGCTCTTTGTCTGAATATTTCAAGTTGGGGAAATGAAAGTAGCTAGCTGAACAGTCTGAAAATTTAACAAAGGCACTCTTTGCTGGTTTTGTTATTCTGCTTCACTGTCTTCGATTAAAAATGGCCACTGACAGGATTTTCTGAAATGAGGTTCAAGTTAAGAATAATCCCAAATATAAGCATCTTAGGAAACTGGTTCTCTGTACCAGTTTCTAGTTAAAAACTTAGGATAGCCTGGATTTAAGCTGTGGATAATGAGGTTTAAGAAATCCAGGGGAGAAATATAAACTTTCTCAAATGGCACTAGTAATGAAAATTCTATTTATGGGCTAATAGTGTAGAATTGAAGCACAGTTTATAGTAGTGTGTGAAGAGCTTTAATTTAACTTCCAATGGAGGTTGGAACGAGGCCAGATGGTTAACAAATGTGTACTCCGTCTTCAGATAAAATTAATAGGATGCTCTCTCAGTAAAAGCATAATGACGAGAGAGAATGGAGTAAAAGTCCTTATTTATGGCAATGCTTATTTAAGAAGCACAAAACCAGAGGGGCAGAGGAACAAAGAGAGAGAGAAAAAACTTTGCTGTTATTATTTGGTAGTATTTCATTACGGTGAAATTTCAGGAAACTTGATTTAGCAAATAGTAACCAAATCAGAAAAGGCTTTTGCAATGCTCCTTTTGAAATACAAGACTCGTGAGCGCATCACCTATGGTCTGAGGAAACTTTGGATAAGAGAGTTGCTTCAGATTGGTTTTATTTATTGAGCTTTATATACAAGCTAAATTTCTACATTGTATTTGGGAAGACTTTAAAAAAAAAAAAGACAAGGAGGGATTGAAGGTAAAAGCAAAATGTTGCCAGATATGGCTGATATTTGCCATTAGGATAATGACAGCACCATGTATTTTGACTTCCCTTCTGTAACAGCACAGTTTCAAGAGATTTAACAATAATCTCCATTCTGAAGACCCCTCAAAGATCCCCCTTGCTCCATGGCGTTCTTCATGTATTTATATTTATAAAGTATGCATTTTAAATAGACCACTTATTTTAAACTAGGATGAACTGCCAGTGAATATTGCATCACTAACATCACCGACATGGACAAACTAGGTAGATCCTAGGGAGAATGCTGAATCCACAGTAGAAGAAGTAGTCTACTAGTGTTTATAATTGAATGGGTGGTAACTCAAAGAATTGGAAGGTGAATCACAATAAATTAGCCTGTACTGGAAGTCTAAGTGGAGGAGAATTGGCAGGCAATAATTTAACAGAAATTACCTGTCTCAATGTGAATTCCATTCCAAAAGGGTAATTAGAATTGTTAACAGCTGCCAGCTGAGTATTTAGCTTAGATGACAAATGGAAACCATCTGTCACAATGCCTGGTACATAGTAAGCACTCAGTTAATGAGTGTTAATATTCACAAAAATGCTCAGGTATCTTACACAGGACTTTGTTTCTCTTTGGAGAACTCTGTATAATTCCTTTCCTCCCTCCCACCATGGTCTTAGATGATTAACCATGTTGGAAAACAAAGGTGGTTCACAGCAAAACATGTAGTATCTCACCTGAGAGATCTCTGCCCTCAGGGTGAGGAAATAAGCATGACCCCTATGATCCGGGACAGTATCCTAGCAGCCTATATATAAAGCAGTGAGAAGCAGGAAATTACTTCTAGAATCATACGGGTATGTTTGTGTACCTGTTTCATTGACAGTGTGGAGATCTATTTTTAATTTGCAAATGGTTCATCAATCAATTTATGTTGAATGCATAGTGAAGGGAGTCCTTAACAGAGAACGGAAAAGAAATAAATAGCAGCTGGGATTTTTCCTTTTGAAATGATAACAATAACATAATAATGATTTTAAATGATTCTCTTAATTTATCATTAACACTCAAATGTAGTGTTTAATGTGTGCTAAACAGCGTGTTGAACATGGGACATGGATTGTATCATTTAATCCTCACAAAATCCTGTGAATTATGTACTATTATTAATCCCCATTCCACAAATGAGAAAATTCATGTTTATAAGGTGGAACAAAATATAGCTGATAAGTAGCTGATAAGAGCTGCATTCTGCTCTGTACTGCATAAATAGTATTCTATTATGACAGCTTCATTATTATAATTATTATTATTTACATAGCACAGTATGTCTTAGAAAAGTGAGCTTGCATTAACAAACTAGACTCATTACTAACATAATTTCATTTTTTGTAGATTCCAGTTCTTCCCACCCACTGTCCATTTGGGATGCCTTTAGAAAAGACAGAGGGTGTGAAATCTAAAGCAGTTCATTTAGTGTCTTCATAAGAAGTTTCAGGACAAAATGGGAACTTTTGATTAAAATGCATATGTATTTTTATGTAATCTGTGTTTTGCACTTATTCTCTCTGTCTCTATATATCACATTACCAGTGATAATCAGGAGGATCATGGCATTCACATTTAGCAGTGACATAACAAATCTGAAAAAAAAATCTCAGCATTTAATTAGTAACTGTGAATTCTTATAAAATGGTTTGATTTTTCTCCCATTAGTAATTTTAACATGAAATGTGGTCACAAAATACAGTTGATAAGACTTCTTTAAAAAAAATAAACTTTTAAAATGTTTGAGTGATTTTTTTGATAGTGTAGTTGCCGTGAGAATTCTAATGTATGGAGTATAAAATGTAATGTCCACCATATTGGTTTTTTTTTTTTTTAAGTTTATTTATTTTGAGAGAGAGAGAGAGAGAGAGCACAATATGCATGAGCAGGAGAGGGGCAGAGCGAGGGGGAGAGAGAGAATCCCAAGCAGACTCTACACTGTCAGCACAGACCATGAGATC
The DNA here is from genome assembly GCF_014898765.1 of Herpailurus yagouaroundi. NCBI lineage: Eukaryota > Metazoa > Chordata > Mammalia > Carnivora > Felidae > Herpailurus > Herpailurus yagouaroundi. Next base: position 12,886,740 of record NW_024412414.1, on the reverse strand, counting down.
ATGACCTAGGCCGAAATCAAGAGTCAGACACCTAACCAACTGAGCCACTCAGGATCCACCAGCAAGCCACCATTTTGTATAATTCAGTCACACAGCATCTAAATCCAGGCATCAGAATCTATTTGTCATGTCTTTTGTTGGGGCGGAGGGGAGAGGGTTGAAAGCATCAAGAAAACAACTCAAACAAGCTTAAGCCAAAAAAAAAGAAAAAGAAATGTATTGACTTACAGAAATGTTCAAAGAGAGATGGGGGGGGGGCATCAGGCATGACTTGATCTAGGCGTGTGAAGAATCCCAAGATTCTTGCCTTTGTAGTAGCTTTAGCTTTCAAAGATACTTGCTCCATTTGGTGGGAAGGAAATTGTTGCCTAGAAGTTCCAAGTTTCTATTCTGTCTGAGCAAACCACAGTGAAAAAAAAAGATTCTCTTTTCGACAGCTCTTCCAAAACCATTCACAGAATTGAGTATTGTTTTCTCTGGTTGGTTGTCTTGGTTCTCATAATTGACCAATCCCAGATACTATGGTGCATCTGCTTCTAATAGCAAGACCTTTATCTTGTGCTCTCTCCTGAAGCCAGAGGTCTAGTGCTTCCAATTCAAATCAGATGAAGTAAAGTTAGGAGGCTCTTCAAAGGAAAATCAAAATGCAGACAGAAACCAACCAATGACCCAACCAAATATGGATCCACTGCGATTGAGAATTTAGGACTCTAATTCTTATACCCTTCTTCAAAATTGAATAATCTTACGTTAGAGGATTATATTATAATCTCCCTAATTAAATGGTTTGTGGGAGAAGATTTATCACTCCACCCCCAAATGAGGTAAAAAAAAAAAAAGATGTTCTTTTTTATGTGAGAAACTTATCTCTGTGTTCAGCTTTGTGTCTCTTCTACATTTCTACATCCCTTGCCTTTTGCTATTATTCTGGTATAAATTAGACCTTGTATGTTCCACAGCCAAGGCTTTCCACTAGGATTCTACTGCTTAGTTCTGGTCTTGTATTCCGCTGATGTTTAATTCTTCAGAATACCATTTCTATGTGTATCTAATAGCCATACCATACTGAGAATTATTTAAAGCTTCCTTAAAATCGATGTTATAATTAAAGTAGAACAAGGCCAGAGCATATTGGGAATTCTACTAAATTGGTTTTCCAAGAAGCAGACCTTGAAAGGATAATTTTTTGCAAGTGGTTGGTTAGAAGAGTTTTTAGAAAGAACCCATGGGAGAATGAAGAAGTGGGACAGGGAAGGAAGAGTAGCCAAGCAGAGTATGGTATCAAGCAAAATGTCATGGAAGTTAAATTTGCCTCAGTCCTGTATGGGAGCTCTGGAGAGACTCACATCTGAGAGATGGCCCACCAGCAGGGGCAGGGAAGATAGAATATTTGTATCACAGCATTTAGTCAGTTGTTGATTGATAGCTGTCCCTGGGGATATGTAAATACCTAGCTGCTTTCACCTCTTTGAAGGGAAAGTTAGCTACAGCACTTGAGGGTGGTTGTCACAAACAGATACAGATACTCAATGTTGAGGGTAATAGCACTTCAGAATCTGTGGTGGCTAAGGGATCAGAAGGCACACAATTAGAGTACTGACACTGTCTGCTGCATTACTTCTATTGGAAAGGTATATCTCTATTGGATATGCCGTTTCATCCATTAATGGAAAAAAGTGTATCGAGAGAGACTTCGGTGCTATCACTGAGTACTTCTGTGGAAAGTAGGAATAGTTAGCATGGATGGGACTTGTTCTTTTTACCCCAACTTAATTTGGACACTTAAAATGGCGAGCCACTTGAATAAACATTTTTTTTTTTTTAAGGCGGCGGGGAGGGGCACCTGGGTGGCTCAGTCAGTTAAGCGTCATGATCTCACCACTCAAGGGTTCGAGCCCTGTGTTCAGCTCTGTGCTGCTGGTGCCAAGCCTGGATCCTGCTTTGGATTCTCTGTCTCTCTCTGTCTCTCTCTCTCTCTCCATCTGTCTCTCTCTCTCTCTCTCCCTCTCCCTCCCTCCCTGCCTCCCTCCCTCTCCCCCACTCACACTCTTTCTCTGCCTCTCAATAAATGAATAAACATTAAAAATTAAAAAAAAAATGGAGAGCCACTACTGTAAAACCACAAATGCCAAATCCGTGGGTGATCCTACAAAAGCTGTAGGGTCTGTATTGCCTTATGATTAAGTACATAGCTTTTAGGGCAAAGAAACTTGGAAATAAATCCTATTTATGCCCTGTAACTATAGGAAAAGTAAATGAAATGACCTTTGCATGTTTTACCCACACATAATACCAGGCACATAGTTCGTGGTTAATAAGCAGTAGCTATTTATTGTGATATCATTACAATTATTTTTATTAGATGCCAAACTGACTCAGATTTAGATAGTTATGTTAAAAATTGACTTCTGTTTTCATAATCAAAATAAAGAACTATTATATAACTGGGAAATACTCAGTCTTTACTGATTTTGTTTTGTCTGAATGTTTTAAGTTAAAAGCTTTTTTCAGTTAAATACTCTTCATGTATTGGTCATAAACCTCAGAGGTACGCTGTCATAAAAAATGGGAAAGGATCATGAATTTAGACAAGTATCTGAGCCTCTATTTATTTTTCTCTTTGTAAGTAAATTTTCTTAGAAATCTTTATTACATAGATAATGAATGCTTTTGTAGAAAAATAATGGAAAATAGAGATAAGCAGAAAGAAGAAAATTAAAGGCATTAATATTCCTACTACTCACAGATAATAACTTTCACTGTCTTCACATATGTACAACATATATTTAAAAAATTAGATGATAAGGCATATACTACAAAATTTACCAGACTTGGTGAAGATCTTCCTATATGAATAATTTTTCTTCTAGAATTTCATTTTTATTTGTAGTTTTGTATTCCATAAAATGAATATATATAAGAAAACCAGTTATCTGAGGTTAATTGTTGGTAGGAATATGCCATTCTACTAAAATGTCAACCTAAATTTGTGGTAAGTGGAAAGTCTTTTTAAAAAGACAAAAACTAAGTGTATCATAATAATTCTTTTTTTGTGTGTTTATAAGAATTCAAGTCACGTTTTTAACTATATACTAATTCTGGGAAGAATAGACAAATCACACACTGACTAGGGGATATGTTTTCTGGCAAATCTATAGGAGCACATGTATGGCTTTCTACGTTGTTTATGTCTTTGATTTGAATGGAAGGGCCATCATTGTTTGCCAATAAAAAATTCCTTGGACTTGATCAATTTTGCTTTATTTGAATCCTCTACTGAGTCACCATCACCAATTTTCTTCAGTTGTTTACTACTCAAATCCCACACCTCGTAGTCAACCACTTTGTATTTCATTAGGTGGTTTCCCCACATTATTTTTGTTAACCTGAAGAAATCCTGTATCTTTGACAAAGTTTACAATTTGGCTTTGCAAAATGATTTACTTTCATTATTATTGTTAATTTAAAAATTTAGAATAGAAACATTTAAATCATCTGGAAATCTATTAGGGAAAGAAGAATGACTTGGCAGTAGGAAAGGAAAGATGTATTAATGTAAATAGACTAGGGACTGATCCTACAATCCTGCTATAACTTTACATGTAGCCTGCATTTCTTTATATCATATCTGTAAAAAGTAAGGTCTTTCTCACCACGAATTTCTAAATTCATCACTCTTTGTTAGCTCTTCAATTCAGATATTGTAAATAGATTTTGCTATTTTAAAAGATATTCATATTAGACTAAAGATATTAGACATAAGATATTAAGCTAAATCTATAAAGGAACTCCACAAATTCTAATGGTACAATGTAAAGTTATCTTTTACGTTATTTATTTATTTATGTATTTATTTATTTTTGGTTTTCATTTTAGATAAGTTATAAATGAGTACATTCTTTTGAGGATGATGAAACCTATACTCCCAATTTATATAGCTCTATTACATAGAACTGGTCCTGCTTGATAATCTAGCTCATTCATCACAGAGGTCTCCGGTTATGTATTAGTACCAATTTAGCTATAGAGCAATCTGTATTTTACTCTTAAAACCTATAATATATAGAAGAAGCTTGCCTACTCTTAAATGTCACATGCTCGCAAAGAATTTCCTGACCACCACATTTACACTGATAAAATCTTGTTCCTATTTCTGCACTCTGTTTCCTTTTTGCAGTTACTGCAATTTACAAATGTATTATTTTTTATTATTTATTTATTGTATGTTTCTCTGCTGGTCTTTAAGCAACATGAGGGTAGATAATGTATCTATTTTATTCATCGATTTATTTCCTGATAATAGCACAATGATTTGCACATAGCAGGCACTTAAGAAGTATTATAAATTGCTGGATGAGTGAATGGTGAATGCTTGCATGATCTGAAAAGTAGTCATAACATAATAGATTGATTGGAAAATTTTCCTTGAGAGTTATTCTTAAGGACACTCTTAATTTATCCTGCTGTCGTAAAGACTAAATCATCTTCTATTCTAATGAGGTATAACTGTTTAGTCCAGTCCCTGATATTAGTTGGAGGAGGTTGGATGGAAACCCGTTGCCAGGGAAAGTCAAGTACAGCAAATCCCAAGCTATTCTTGAAATCCCGAACTTTCAACAGGAAGATGAAGGCTTCTATGAGTGCATTGCAGGCAACCTTCGAGGAAGAAACCTTGCAAAGGGTCAACTCATTTTCTATGGTAAGCTAATAGAATTCAAAAAGTATATGAAATTTTTGGTAATATCCTTCATAGGAGATAGTGAAGGTCATTAGCATGGTGTGGAAAATGTCATAGGAGAAATAAAGAAGACACATGTGTAGGTTAGGATGCTTAATACACTGATGGGCAGGTGGGCATGACCATTTTTAAAATACGCTTTTGGGGCGCCTGGGTGGCGCAGTCGGTTAAGCGTCCGACTTCAGCCAAGTCACGATCTCGCGGTCCGTGAGTTCGAGCCCCGCGTCAGGCTCTGGGCTGATGGCTCAGAGCCTGGAGCCTGTTTCTGATTCTGTGTCTCCCTCTCTCTCTGCCCCTCCCCCGTTCATGCTCTGTCTCTCTCTATCCCAAAAATAAATAAACGTTGAAAAAAAATTAAAAAAAAATACGCTTTTAATTCCATCGTGGTCTTTACTTGCTATTATTTATTATAATTGCCTTGAAAGTATCAGCAATGTCACATTAAAGCTATAAAGGTTTATAACACAAAGTACCATAGAATTCAATATATTTCCCATAAAACATTCAGCAACAGCTCATGACAGTCTTAATTATAATCCTAAGTAGAATTCACAAAAGGAGGGACTGACAGGAGAAATATAATACTGAATGGTAGTTTTCAGTATATGTTTCTATTTCCCAGATTTTGTCTGCTCATATGTAGATAATAGAAAAATAATGTTATTACTACACTTAAAATATATGTTGGTCTCAATTACCAGAATCTCAAACGAAAGCAAATATTATATAAAAATTGGCTTCATGTCTTCTTTTATTCAGGCCAAAATATACAGTTGCATAAAGTTTGCTTCTTTTTTTTTTTTTACAGAAAATAAACCATAATATATACCCCAGAATTATCAAAATGTTTGGTGCCCTTAAGATATTCTTAACTTATTTTTGCCAAATTTAATATATCAGTACTGGAGAACTTTTTAAGACTGTATTTACACATGACCAAAAATACTTTTCTGTGTGACATGTTTCTGTGTGACATGTTTACAAACAATGATAAAGTAATTGGGGAAAATATGTATTTTTTTTCATAACTTGAAAAATCCAAGGTATTGTAATTACCTCATAGGAATAGCGATTGAGTATCCTGTGGGGAGAGTAAATTGTGCATTGATTATATTATTTTCCATTTCCTTTAGAATTTCCTATTTTAACCTTGAATGAAAAGTATTATTTTATATATATAGAATATGATATCCTGCTGATTATTCGTCTACAGTTGTAGCTATATATACAGGTATTTTTTAAAACATTCTTTCACATCTAGAATCCATTGTAAATAAAATAGTAAGGATGTGACTGGGAGTTTTGGATGGCACCAAGATATTAAAAGCTTTGGCTAGTTTTTAGTAAAGATTTCATTTTTCTATTAAGTAGACAAAGATATAACCCAGTGGTTACACAAGAAATGAAGGTATTTATAAACCAGAAGTCAATAAGAAAGTGCTTTCTGTACAGAAACTGTTAGCTTACACAGCAGATTTTACAAATATTAATTCTTGTCATTCTTAATGATAGTAAGAAGTAGAAATATTTGTCATTAGCCATTTAATGAGTCCAAATGGTCCTTGTGGGGTAATAACAGATAATTGGTCAATAAGATAAATATTATATTTCTTATTAACCTATTGATTTACTTGTTATCATGCTGCCAAAGGAGCAGAGTATTGACTCAAGTACCTGAGAATTGCATAATACCTGATAATTTTAAGAAAAGAAACGGTTTTATTATATTGCGGTGTTTAAATTCAGAACCCTTTTCTTCTATATTCCATCTTTATTACCTCAAAAAGAAATCTTTAAGTATCATCATTATAGAAAATGATACCATTATAATCCCATTATAGAAAATGAAACCTATTCAGAGAAGTTAAGTGACTTTCCATAATCACTCAGTAGGGAAAGAAAGAAAATCTAAAATCCAAGCCCATATAGTTGACCTGAAACCTAGGTCCTTTGTTTCATGCATTTCCTACATTGTTGAAGATTTTCCTACATTGTTGAAGATTTAAAACTTTGGTCTTTAGAATCTGAAGCATGCAAAGAATTTACGTATTAACAAAATAAATACATTGTAAAGTTATAATTATCACATTAAACATTAAAACCATATGTATTTCAAACTTTTACAACCTATGTGAATTTTATATGTATTTATTTCTTCTCCCAGGTCAAACATATGTTAAGAAAATTCCTCAACAATCTTCACAAATTGTAAAATTTTGCTAATAACATTCAGAAACATGATTCACTTTCATCCATACATCTACTTCATCTAAGTCTTGCCTTAATTTGTCCCTCAAAACTGTGATAATCATATTCTGTAACTGGAAGTTGTCCCGATTTCCACAGGTGGTAATCCCAGGCTTAGTTTCTACTACAGTGAGACATCATGATTCCTTCTTCTCAGTGACCAGCTCTCTGAAGGACCTTTTATCTTAGTGGAAGCAGATGTTGCAATGGGAAAACCCTGGAAGTCAGACATACTCGTACAACTTTCAAAGACTCTCAGTCACACTTCTTTCTCCATCCACTGCTACAGTCACCAGCTCTAGGTTTTGTAGGTATAACCTGATAGAGTCTTGTCTCAGGTGCCACACCAAGTCCGTCTTGTTTCCTCCTTCGGTTTTCTTTGTTCTCTTAGAGCCTACTCAGCACTTCGGTACACACAACCTGGGTCTGCTAATACAGAACATCTATACTAACCTTGAATGACGGTGGACAGAAGCCAATGAATAAATGCTTCCTCTTCCTTTTCCTCAGTAGGCAGTTATAAAGACCCCTTAGAAGTTCACAGAGGATCAAGTAACAGTGGCCCATCTTGGTGGCTAACTTAATAACTGACCCTTGCATTGCCTCTTTCCTTCCCTGTAGACTCTTCCTCTTCCTGATGCCTTATCTTTGGGCTGGCATTCCTAACAGGCAAAATGAACACTACCCCTTAACTTAGGCTCTGCTTTCAGGGTTCAAAGTTTGGCTTCTCTGTTTTTTAACTATGTCTTCTCGAGCAGGTTATCTCACATGTCTGCAGACATCTCTACAAATGACTAGAGGGAGAATTAACTGCAATTACATATCTAGCTTATAAAAGCCTGCAATTCCGAAGGAAATTGCATTCACTCCTACGTATCTGAGGACAGACCTAAATAAAAGAGGGATAAATGACACAGCCAGGCAGCCTCCTGTCATTTTATGAAAGAACATTTAATTTACACCCCACCTGTTTCTATGAATTATAGTAAGGATAATACTACCTGACACCTAAATAACACTTTAACATTAATTAAACCAGTTTTTTGGTTTTTTTTTTTTGTTTTGTTTTGTTTTTTTTTTTTTTTTTTTTGCCTCAGTACAATGTAGAACTTGGTCATATTACAAAATAAGGTTTTGGATAATGGATGCCCAGGATTAAATTTAGGTGCTGAGCTTAAATAAAACTCGAAAGTTCTCATTTCCTATCAAGAGTTTTATGTTGGGGAAAAAAATTGGACTCTAATCCTCCTAAAATGTGATAAGGCTCATATTTGAATTGTGCTTCAAGCTATTGAATTGTAATTATGTCTGATATAGATAAACTTCCTTTTAGTTAGTTCAAACCAAATATAATCATGGGCCTTTGCTCACAGTGGGTTCTGATTTAGTATACATTTTCTAACTTGACCTATGTACTAATATTTACCGTGAAATTATTCTCTGGCCTTGTTCTGCATTTGGACGTTTTCCTACAACTCCCAAGTTGCTATAAAGGGACATCACAATGACAAATGGCAAACATTTATCTTATGCCGAAGGACCACTGATATTTACAAGATTTCTGTTGTTCCACATTGAGGCTTCTACATTTCCCTTCCCTCAATCGTGTGTTTTCAGTACAATTGGGCCCAGTTAGCTTTGTCCTTCTGCTTTCTATAGTCCTTGGAATGTTGCGCAATGTTTTGGATAATTGACTTGCCAAGTAGTTGTTCTTATCTGTTTTTGAAACAGCCCCACCGGAATGGGAACAAAAAATCCAAAATACTTACCTGTCTATCTATGACAGTTTGTTTTGGGAATGCAAAGCTAGTGGAAAGCCAAATCCTTGGTACACTTGGTTAAAGAATGGTGAACGCCTCACTCCAGAGGTAAGCAACTATGTTGATATTAAAATTTCACCTAATCTCCTAGGGAAATTTTTTTACTACCAGTAACAGCTAATGTTTATGGGATGCTTAGTAGGTGCTAGGAAAGGCAGTATACTCCTCACATACACTAATTTATATAATACTTAAATAAGCTCAAAGTAGCTATTAATATTATCCCCATTTTTCAAATGAGAAAATTAAGGGTAGAGAGGACAACTTGCATAAGGTCACACACTACTCAGTGATAGATCCGTATTCAGATATCATCATCACCATCACCATTTTAATTAACATCCACCAAACTGTTGTATGAGCCTGGTCCTGTGTAAATATTTTTCCATGCGTTTTTTTGTATCCTCATGACAATTTTATGAGAGAGATGCTAGTATTATTTCTTCCATAGATGAAGAAAATTGGTTTCAGACAGGTTAGGTCACTTGTCCAAAGTCACACAGTAGCTAGTAAATATTAGAATTTGTTCTAAACATAATCTGATTACGGAATCCAAGCTCTTAAACATTAATCACTATCTGGCTTTTACAAAAACTAATGACTCTAAACCCATAGGATGTGGAGAACTGAGGCAATTATCCACATTTTTCAATTTGGAGCATACTTTATTGTACAGTATACTGAAAATGAGACAAAATTGGCTCCCCCCCCCATCACGTTATCCAAATAATTGTGTTAATTCTCCCTTTTACTTTGCACTTGTAGGCACAGCTTGGGCCACAAAGAACATCTAGTGTTTAGAAGATGAAAATAATGCTCTTCTTTGTTTTGGTTTTAGTGAAATTTTCTTCCTGAATGCCTTTTTGCATAGAACATTTTCTGTTTCCTCCAGCCTACTTTCATTATCTTTAAAGGATGGTAATAGGTATACTGAAATATTTTTTTAAAATTATATTTGCTCTATTAAGCTATTTCATTATGTGCACTCAAAATTGTATTTCTCTACTCCAAATGGGACTCTGTAACAGATTTGGCTGTTTCAGCATACTATGGTAGGCTTCAGAAAAGGAGAATTTAGCTCCTCCAATTAGAACTACCAAGCCATCACATTTCAGGTCTTTGGGAGACCTTATGATGGAAAGCCAAGGATATTTCTAATCATTATATTCATGTCTAACATTATTATTAGCCATATTTCCTGAAATAATTGGAAGGCTAGAATCATCCAAATTATTTTATATACCATATAACAGAGTTAACATACATTCTATGCAGACAATGCCAATTTTCAAAGAAATGAGAGAACGTACAATATACTAACTACTAAAATTATAGGAAGGATATTTCTTTTTTTAACTTCAAAAAGCTGCTCGGAATCTTGCAGTATATTAAGCTCCATCTTCATAAACATCAGTTCTCATGCACCAAAATACCGTATATTGTAGAAATGTACCAGTGTTTAATAGTGTATTCTGGTTAAGAGAGTGCCTACATTAACACACTAACATCTTTATGTGGCTTTTCTTTTATTAGGAAAGAATTCAAATAGAAAACGGGACACTTATCATAACTATGCTGAATGTGTCAGATTCTGGTGTCTACCAGTGTGCTGCAGAAAACAAATATCAGATAATTTATGCAAATGCAGAATTGAGAGTATTAGGTAAGTCATTCATTTATAACCGAAAAATTCAAAATGACATTTTAGTGAGCTATGATTATACATAGTATCAACCCAAGTTTTCTGCAAATTAGAGATTGCTTTCCTTTGAAATAATGGGAAATGTCTAAATTAACTATAAAAAAAAGGCAGGGTGAAAATCATTATTCCGCTTGAGCAATACATTAGTGCTTCCAGAAAAGTCTGCTGTTGAGTACATCCAAGCCAAAACAAGGGTCCTCCAAAGCTGATCGTAGCACATGTTTTGAGTACAACTCAAAATTATCCTTTAGGAGTGTTTCAACTGCTAACAAACAAAAAAAAATAGGAAAAGAAAATCTCAATTTATAGTGATTTAAGCAGGTATTTATTTTATCTTTTAACAAGAATTTCAGGAGTGGTAACTGAACCACAGCACCGTGATTGATAATATTATCCTTTAAATTTTCCCTCATGCTTGTAGCCTTGAGGGAGTGACTGCTCTAGCTACAGGAATAAAACCCATACTTAAGGGAGAAGGAGAGGGAAGGGACAAAAGTGACCAAATCTATCCCTCTCATTAGAAAATACAAAATTTCTGTGCATCCTTACAGTAAAATCATTTTATGACGATGGCTAGAACCCTGTCACAAGACCACCCAGACCTCAAGGAAAGCTGGGCAGATGAGTCCTTGTAGTAGAAAATTTGGGATAGAAGCAGTTCAAGAATGATATTCTCAGTGGTGTGTGTTACAACAAATAACCCACCAGTCTCTTTTATCACAAAGTTTTCTTAATGGTAGGAAGAAATGGAATGAGAGAGGAAGGATCAAGCAAAGAGACAAGGTTTCATAAGCTTATGGACAATGGCCATTGATTTGTTTATTCTTTCAATCACTACTATTTATTGAAAAGTTATTGTGTACTAAGTAATAAAGATATAATTATCAATACTTAAGTGATCTTTACTTTCATAGAACCTATAGTTTCACTGAGGAAAAAAAGCTAAATTTTAAAATATGATTATTATAGTGAATAACTGAGAAGGTGTTATCAGACTTCATGACAAGCTGAAAATAACCTAAATCGAGGATGTTCTCTTGAAGCCTGAGATCCGTAGAAAAAGCATGCACAAGTCAGTAAAGAGAAGCAATACTTTAAATGCCCAGAAACAAGAGACCATGGCATATCTCAAGGAATTTCAGCCCACTTAGACTTCAGGCTAGGAGTGAGGATTGGACACATGGCTTCCCACATTCATGAAGCTGGAAAGACTCAGATACATCCAGGCAGTCTAATAATTTCTCACCCTCATGAATTGGTATTTGTTCAACATTTACTGAGTGGACACAGTTGAAACTGACATTTAAAAAAACATCTGCTCAGCTTGTCTGCTTCTACCGAAGGCAGAGTATTTCCATTTAGCTGGTTAAAGGCTTGCCTGAATAAATCTGACAAAGTGATAGAGTATTTCTGCTTTATTTCAGTGCTATTTTATATTTCCCATTTAGGATCATTACCTTGACTGGAAGAGATTTAATGATTTCCCTAATCAGGGTTAAAATCTCTTCTTCTCTCTCTTATGGGACCACCTTCACCCTCTTTGTTGTAAACACGATTTAGAATGTGGCTCTTTGTAACTTGGTTCTTCCCCTGCTCTGATTGCCCTTTGCTATTTCAATGACTAGAACCAAAACAAAAATAAATTACATTTATTGAACACATACTTTGTGCCAGGCACTATGCTAGAGTTCTTTACAGATGTTATCTCAGTTAATCTCCTCAGTAAATTTCTGAAGTAATTATCTGTTGTCATCTTCATTTTTCAAATGAAAATAGAACTCCAAGATGCTAAATTGGTAACTTGTCCCAGAACAACCTGAGCAGAATAGCTTGAAAAAAGCTCTGCGTGTTAACCTTAAATCCTGTCTCGTATACCTACACCATCAGGTTACCACGTGTTAATTGAGTGACTAACTTAACAATTTGGTTTTAATTTTGTTTTTAGCCTCAGCTCCTGATTTCTCTAAAAATCCTCTTAAAAAAACTTCAGTTGTGCAAGTTGGTGGGGATATCACTATCGAATGCAAACCAACTGCTTTTCCTAGGGCAGCTATCTCCTGGAAAAGAGGAATGGAGAGCCTGAGACAGAGCAAAAGGTAAATAGATCTCTTTTGTTTTATATTTTGAGATATTTTGCCATATCACGTCTTCCAAATCTAAGTCTTCTAAATCCTCTCCCTTAGGGTAAGCTTACAACTGGGTACTCACAGATACCAAACATTTTCACATGGCAGCAAAAAGTAAAGAATCTTACAAACTTAAGACCTATTTGTATAATTTTGCTGCAACATATTTAGCGCATGCACTTGTAATAGACATATTTTAAAAAATCCTTTAAGACCTTTTTTTCTACATTCAGCTTGCAGCTTCTTCCTGACCCAGCCTGCTGAGAAATCAGTGAGAAGAGCATTACATAAAAGAGAGAGACACTTATACTCACACACCTGGTGTTGTGGTTTTTAAATAGTCACACAGGTGTTCGCCCCATGACAAAATGAATTCTCCACATGAAAAAAAAAATGTAGAGAGGTTCCTGTAGAGAAAGAAAAGAGGTTTCCTTCTGTTCTAGATGTGATTGAGAAATCCTGGATCAGCACTGGCATGTTTTCTGTGAGAGTTTAGACAGAGCAAAACAGGTGTTTTTCTCTACTTAGAATAAATTTTGCTGCATTGTAGTATAGAACCTTGTATACCTAGGGACAACTAGGCAATATGTGTGGCTCTATTGGAATGACCCATGCGTGTTACCGTGTGACCAGATGTGCAGTGGAATACTACCCTGCACGAGCCACTGTGCTGAACGTAGGAAAATGTTTCAGTGAGCTATTTGTCAGATCATATGTGTCATTAACTCATATGCGTAGCCTACTAGTCCAGTAACATAAATGAACAAGACAGGCCATGTAAAAAAAAGGACAGGGGCACCTGGGTGGCTTAGTCAGTTAAGCGTCCGACTTCAGCTCAGGCCATGATATCATGGTTTGTGGGTTCAAGCCCCACGTCAGGCTCTGTGCTGGCAGCTCAGAGTCTGGAGCCTGCTTCAGATTCTGTGTCTTCCTCTCTCTCTGCCCCTCCTCAGCTGGCACCCTGTCTCTCTCTTTCTCTCAAAAAATAAACATTAAAAAACGTGTATAAGAAAAGAAAAAGGACAGCTGAAGCATGATGTACGATAAGATATGGAGATATGGTGGTTGCCAGAGTATGAGACAGGTCTGGAGAGTGAATTCTACACCAAAACTAGATAGTCACTCCCAGTTTAGGTAGACATTTTTTTGTGGGAAGATAGAACTTGAGACAGGGTTGTAGAACTTCAAACATTTCCAGAAAAACTAGAAATCTGGGTTGTGGCGTTGAATCTTCTGAGCCAGTAAAAATGTCATAGGCTGGAGGCAGGGATGCCATTTTTATTTCTGATCTAGGACTGCCTTTGTCGTCAAGAGAGAGAGAAAAGGGGGTTAAAACAAACAAGAAGTGCAGATGGTATAGAGTGCTATCAGGGTTATATCTGGAGCCTTGAAGACGCTCTCCTGACGTGACAAGATAGACAAGATAAAGACCTTTCTAGGGCCCTGTCATTCCTTGCTGTCCCCTGTCTCCAGTGGTCTCTATAGCCCTACACTGAAGCTTTTCCCAGGACAGGGATTTTGTCAAATCTGTCTGTGCATGCCCTGTGCCTTTGGTATAGAACCTAAACTCAATGAATATCTGTGGAATGAATGAATGTGTCAAAAAGGATGAATATGTAAGACGTCACCAGCTTTAGAGAAAAGCTCTTCTGGACAAGATGCCTTGAGACATAAGAGCAGAAGCTTCAAAGCCAAGGGGAAAAGATTGATGAAGGGGAAATCTGTTTCCCTAGCCCTGACTGGGCTCCTTCCTCTGTGTAGACTGCCTAGGAGATCACTGCAGGTATTCTCAACAGCTTTGGATGTGGATTCCTTTTAAATGATTCCTCTTTGATTCCTAAAACCTAATTGAGGTTCGAAGACACTGCTGTAGAATCAGAAAACTCAAGAGATACCAAAGTATCAAATGCCGCACTTTGTACTGAGAGTCTGGACAAATTGATTACTTCATTTCCTAAAGTGACTCAAAGTCCTCACATAAGGAGCAGGAATGAGTGTTGTTTACTTTCTATAAACGTTAAACACTTAAACACCATGTATGTGGGGAGGAGAAAGAGAAGGAAGAATATTTGAATAAAGTAAGGAAATGAGAGGAAAACAAAGGGTTTGAGGGAAATGGCTTTGAAACGACTTTTCGGGTTTATGTTTTGTTTTGTCCCATCTAGAATGAATTTGGGACCTTTTCATCTTTTGAATAATCACTAAGAGCATATCAGAATAAGCATTGTCTCACTATAATTAATTTTTTTAATGTTTATATTTATTTTTGAGACAGAGCAAGACAGAGCATTGAGTGACAGGGGAGTGCAGAGTGCAGGGAGAGGGAGATACAGAATCTGAAGTAGGCCCCAGGCTCTGAGCTGTTAGCATAGAGCCCAACTTGGGGCTCAAACTCTCAACCACAAGATCACGACCTGAGATGAAGTCAGACGCTCATACGACTGAGCCACCCAGGCACCCCGTGTCTCACTATAATTAAAGGAGTGATCTGTGTGATTTCTATTCACAGATGCTTCTTCTCTAATTTCGTTCTCTCGTTGCTATAGGACTTCATTATAGGTTTCAATAAAAAGAAACAAAAAGAATTTTCTCCTGACCACACATCTTAAAAAATTGAAAAAAATAAATAAATAAATCTGAGCCGCGGAAGTACATAGTAATTACAGAGGTGTATCTCTGCCAGTTCTAGATTACCTTAAGCAGTAATTTGCAAAGGTCATACAACCATCCATGAGACTTTGTGTCTCTGCATGATCCCTGTCCTGTCCCTACTTCTATTGCCTTCTGACCTGACTGGTTTCATTGAGTGCATGGCTTCATGCTGCTTTTTGGGAAATACTGCATCTGTGTTTTTATTTGTGTTGACTTAATGGGTTTTTTCTAGTCTCATCATAGGGATTTCCAAAGAAGTTGAAGGTAAAAATTAGAGAAGGAAGGAACAAACGAAGGAAGGAAGGAGAGTAGGAAGGAGTTTTACAGAGCTAGATCCTAAATTCAAAGACAGAAACACTGAATCCCAGTGTACATTTTGAAATGCCATGCCAGACTGCTTATTTCACTTCAGTAGAAACATAAATATAATTCCTACCCTTTCATACCTCTGTTAAAACATGACACAGTTGTACACATAGAAAGGTTTAAAAAGCCACATATGGACAACAACTTAAATGTTTACAATGATCCCAAGTAGGAATAGTTTTTAGTTCTTGACCTGTGTGGGAAAATGCACATTTTTACTTTCTGTTATAAAACTTGTATACGGTGCTGCCTCCTTTGAAATTTCATTGTCACTAACTCTTGCTTCCAGTAAAGTGTAACTACCTAGAGATGGTTGAAAGGACTCTAAAGAAGCCTATTCAAAGTAATCTTACTGTATTGCCTACTTATAAAAAAATGGTGGCAATATATATGTTTTGACACTTTCCTCTACTCTTGCATGAAATGAGACAGCATACATCACCTAGATAGTAAATGATAAAGCTTAGACTCTATGCCAAGTTGCCCATCTCTGTTTCCAGGTCTATTCCACTCAACAGGTAACAGAGAGCATACTTGATTCTTCATTTTTGGAATGGCTGTTATTACGTGATTTAACCTACTTTCACGTGTTGGTAATTCAGATCAAGCAAGAATTCTAAATATAATTAATATGTTTCTTATTGGCCTTTGTGCTTCAGTTGAAGTCTTGACTCTTTTATGATTTCTGTCTTTATAAGTACTTGTATTCATGGCAGACTGTCCAAGTAGAAAAGTTTTCCTACATCTGGAAATAGATAGATGGCTTTACAGTCCACAGGCTTCCTGGTTTCCTGCTGGGAATGTATGGTCTTAAGACATCTACTTCATTCTTTTTGGAGCTACAAGTCATTTAGCAATAACACCTAAACTGAACAGAAGCAGAGGTATGGTCCTTTGGTGAAAACGGGGATGTATTGCAAAGAATCCTGCATTGGGAATTAGAAACTGGGGATTTTGGGGTGCTTGGGTGGCTCCGTCGGTTGGGTGACTGCATTCGCTCAGGTCATGATCTCACAGATGGTGAGTTCGAGCCCCGTGTTGGGCTCTGTACTGACAGCTCAGAGCCTGGAGCCTGCTTTGAATTCTGTGTCTCCCTCTCTCTCTGCCCCTCTCCCACTCATTCTCTCTCTTTCAAAAATAAACATTAAAAACTTAAAAATAACAACAACAACAAAAAGAAAACGGGGATTTTGGTCCCAGTTCTGTCACTGATGAGTGCCCTGACCTTGTATAAAACCACTAGCATATTCTCTCTCTCTCGCTCTCTTTTTTTCCTTTGAGGTGACTGTTCTCTGGATTTATTTAAGGTGAACTACAATCAAAACAACTGTAAGAAACATTAAACTCTATGCCCATGTAGTGACTGCCAGAATAGGGTTTATATATTAGAAATAGAAACAGAAATCAATGCAAAACATTAGTGTGCCAGGTTAAAATTGCAGCTGCTATCATACTTATAATTTTCTATATATTGCGCTGGTTTCCTCAGGTGGCCAAGCGATTGAGCCAGACATGGTGATTGCTTTAAATTGTTCAAAACAGCTAAAATGATCTCATTGGATGGATTCAGAGGTTAGAGAGCCCTAGCAGCCACACTGTAGCACCACAGCGTGGTGAGAACCACTGTTTCCTTTACCATTATATGCCCAGAACCCAGCTCAAACCTGGGACATAATAGACATTCAATAAATATTTTCTGTGTTGCTAAATCAATGAAAGGTAACATTTACTTTGGGTTGTTCGTATCCACCTGACCTAAGACATTTTGCATTTAAACCAAAAACGTACTTAATAATTAATAGGCCCATGATGTGTTCATTCAGCCTGTAAATATTTAATGAGCACCTATTTTGTTCCAAACACTGGACTAGGTGTGGTGGGTAAAATGTTAAGCGAGTCAAATATGTGACACATAATATCCTTTCGTAAGAAAGTGTTTGTCTTTGAAGTTATTGGGAGTCAGAGGATCTGGGTTCAAGTCCCAACCCTACCTCTCATGTAGTTGATAACTTCTAGCAAGTCGTTTAACTTCACTAGTCCTCACATAGAGAAAATAGTACTTGTCTCTCCCACATGGTTCTATGAGACTCAGTTGGTGGTATCTGTGGAAAGGCTGGAAATACTCTACTGTTATTGGGTGCATTTATTGCTGTTATCCTAATCTTCATGCAAATCCCAGTTACACATTCTTACCTCTACCAGCCAAGGTAAAAACCACAAAGGTATCTCTGCAAGGCATTCTGAGGCAACTGAGGGAATCAATTTCACATCGGCTAAGTTTGATTAATCGCTTCTTTTTTTTCCTCATGGATCCACTTAGCAAGTGAACTGACAGAAATCAAAGTCCTAGATTTATTTATCTCCTTGTGCTCAGCGACTGCTGGCTATCTGCTCAGGGATCACCTCGTAAATTTAATAGGAAATGTTAACCTGCTGGACAGACAGCTCAAAGTTGTCCTCTGACAGGCAGAATTAAATACAGTGCCTAAACCACCTGGGATTTGGTCAGAGTGTGCATAAAATCTCTGAACAATAAAAATAAAGAGATAGAATGTTTTCCCATTATTGAAATATAATTGAATTAATAAATAATCCACCACATTTCTTCATTCTTCTAAAAAACAAAAGGAAAGAAAAAATACACATTTCTCTCTCATTTCCTAAGATAAAATAAAATAAAGCAAAAGAAAACAAAATAAAATCCTGTTATATAGCAGACAAATGGTCATTAATAATGAAAATAACCATTTTAAACACTTTCTATAAGTCAGGCATTATATCAGATACATTGTATATCTTAAAATTAAAGTACACTTTTTTCATATGCAGATACATTCCTGAGGAACAAAGTTGTCACATAGTTACATATGGTTACTTTTCTACTACCTTTACCCTGGTAATCTCAAAGAGCTGAATAAAAAGATACTTGGAGGGGCGCCTGGGTGGCGCAGTCGGTTAGGCGTCCGACTTCAGCCAGGTCACGATCTCGCGGTCCGGGAGTTCGAGCCCCACGTCGGGCTCTGGGTTGATGGCTCAGAGCCTGGAGCCTGCCTGTTTCTGATTCTGTGTCTCCCTCTCTCTCTGCCCCTCCCCCGTTCATGCTCTGTCTCTCTCTGTCCCAAAAATAAATAAACGTTGAAAAAAAAATTAAAAAAAAAAAAAAAAGATACTTGGAGATTCACTGACTATCAAACTGAAAAGTAGAGGTTCTAGCCCTTGGCAGTTGGTCTTAGGATGTGATTATATTTCCCAGACTTGATATCAGAGGACTGGTGAACTCCTAGAACCAATTTTATTACCTCTATCCACTTGGGGTTGGAAAGGGGGGGGGGGCAGAGAGAGAGGGAGAGAGGGGGAGAGAGAGGGAGAGAGAGAGAGAGAGAGAGAGAGAGAGAGAGAGAGGGAAGGAGGGAGGGAGAGTTACAAACAGACCTCACATCCATGAATTTTGTGTGCTTTATTCTCTAATACTGATACTCTGAAACCCTGTGTGGCCCTGGGCCCTTGACACAGTACATATACCTTTTGGGAACATATGAATCCCTTAGGTAGCATGGAATCTAGTAATGGAGCTTATTCAGTATTTTTGCCTTCGAGCCCCAAACCTGGCAGGCCCACTTCCAACTGCATAGCGCTCCAACGCCCTGAGCTCTCCCTCTTAACACAGTAGTCCTTTGTGAGGAAGTGCTGGGCGGGGGAAGGGGGGGAAGTCAAAAATGGCAGTGAATGAGTAGGAGAGAGGAAGTAGAGATGAGTGAGTAGGAGATGAAGAGAAAGAAGGGTAAGAGAAACAGGGTATTCTCTGTGCCAAGAAAGAATCAGTGGTTCTTGAGCAAGTAGTGTCATCTTTCTTCTCTTCATGAGCAAAAAGAGTACCCTTGGGAGGATCTACTTGAAAGCCCTTAGCGTATTGACACAGAAGATGAACAGAATAAAAATTACAGTTTGTCTTCATTCCACTCTTTGCTAAACTAGCTAGACAGAGTAGTTCCTTTGGTTACATAGGCCATTGCCCAACATTTTGCCACCATTCTGCTTTTCCCAGGAGCCTTTTTCCAACCATCTCACCTTGTGGGTTATCACCTAATGGGTGTCTGTCCGCCTGGATGCAAGAGAGCCAGTGATATGATGCCTCCTTCCTGTTTGACCCTTCTCTGTGTATCTTTCAATGTCTCCTTTCTCTATCCCCACTTTACCTTATTCCTTTACCTTTATCGTCAAGTGCTCAACCTTCATAAAATATCCCCTCCACACAAGTCTATTCAGTGCAACTTTAACAAGAATTTTGTCACCAGCACACAGGCTTTTCTATCTCTTCCTCCTCCTTGCAAAGCTTCCTAATGGAACAAGCAAATAAACCTAATTTTATTTCGTATCACCAACTACCTAATGTAATAGTGCTTAGTACATCAGGTAGCATGAGTATCAAATAGGCAAATGAACCATATGTTCCCATGTTTAAGGAAGAATGACAGTCTGCATAATGCCAGGCTTATTACAATCTCCCTTCTGTGCTGCTTCTATGTAATAAAATTTTAAATTGTTCCTACTCAACTCCTGAGAGCCTTGTTAAGGTGAGCCTTTCCAAGGGAATACATGCTAAAGATGTCAAGAGCCATCTGATACTCTTGCCTCTGTCACGCAAAGATTTAACAAGCTGAAATCCTGTGCGCCCCTGTCAGTCTTGCCCTCATTTTTTTCCTCTTGCCATCCAATCCTTCTTTCTTTATCCCCACTGGCCTCTACCGGTCCGGTGCACTGACCCTTCAGCAAAGTGCGTGTGAAACCACCTGCCTGCCATGGTCAGAGAAAGCTCTGGTTCATTAAAGATATAAAGCCTGCCTTTAAACTCAGCCTGCCCAGATGAGTGTGCTCTGTTTTACACCACTGCCTTAGACTCTTACTGGTCTGGTTCCCTATTTGAAATGTTTTAATGATGGGTAACACCATCCTGTAGCTTTAAACCAAGGGCAAATATGACCAAGCAAAAAAGTTCCCCAAATAAATAGCACCTTATATTCTTGCACCATACCTTATGTCGAAAAATATATAAGATCCATTGTAGAGTTTGAATTTGTAGTCTGTATCAGTAGGCTTCAAACTTGATCATGCATAAGAACCTTGTGAAAAATGCAGATCCCAGAGCCGTGTCCAAGATTTTCAGTCAGTGGGTATGAAGCGGGGCTGAGGAATCTGCATTTTTATTGTAAGTTCACGCCCCCTGCTCTGAGGAGAAGCTGAGACTTTTGAACACCCCCTAGAGAAACACTGGTTTGATGCAAACATACTGCTTGAGAAATAGAAACTTCATTGTATCTCCTTTCCCCCCAGAACTTTGCTTCCTATTTAAAGTGCTTGATTCTTTGTCTTATCTCACTGCCAAGGAGATAGAAGTCCTTAGTTCAGTTACTGTTTGGAAACATGAATACAATTGGCCATGGAATGGTATCCACTTACTTCAGTGCGTGCTTCTAATTTCTGAGTGACATTTATATCCTCCAAAATTTACATAAATATTCAGCAGCAATAATTTTATAGGAAGAAAAGGTCAGTTATTAGTGCAATTTACACAAATGACCTTTTGTTCTTAGTTTGACGTTTGTGGAAAGAAGTGATTACTTGATGTGCTTAAAATACAACGCTACTTACTTAGAAATGAAACGGTTGCTCTACAGGTATTTGTTACACCCACATCTTTTCGTCCATGCTGGTGGACATCTAGAACGTAAATCAATAGAAATAAATGTGATGGATAGAATTGCTGTCTTGTAGAAATTATGATCCAGTTGAAGAAATAAAAGCCCAACCAGCTGTGTGAAAGTCAGTCTTGTTAATATCTTCACAATGAAGAGTGAGGCTTGTCAGAGCATTTTTTTTTTTTTTTTAGTCACTGGCTATTATTTCCCATTTTCCTTTGTCTTTTTTTTCTTTTTTTCCCATAGAATTGTTTTTGTTGTTGTTGTTGTTTTGTTTTGTTTTGTTTTTGGCAGGGAAGGTGTTCTTGTTTTGTTTCCAAAGGAAGCTAATGCTAGAGCCCATTTCATAAAACAGCTAATAGTGAACCAATCTGACTAATGTCCAAGAGGGAGACCCAGAGCCCCTCTCAATGCCTCGCCCAGTTGCCCTCAGCCATAAGCTGCCTTCCTTCCAGCAGCCCATAGTGTGCCCTGAGAAGCCCCTGTATTTCCTGAGAGCACAGTTAGAGAATTGCTGATTTGGAGTGACAAATCTGATTCTCAAGTGTGACTTGTCAAACCATTTATTTATACGCACAGTTGCAAACCACTTTGACAGGCCTTGTGAAAAAATTCTGGGTTTATAAATTTGAATGAGCTCCGAGTCTTGTGGGGGAAGCAGACAGGTCAATAGCTCCAGTGCAACGGGGTGTGTGTTATCACAGACAAAAGATGGTGAGGACTGACTCAGCTTACAGCCTTTCAGAAAAGGCCTCAGCAGGTTGGAGGGACATGAACTGGCCCTTGAAGTGTAGGGAGGAACTTTTCCTAGAAAACAAAGGTGCAGAGAACAGGTTGATTATGTGTCTGTCTTACCGCGTACACAGTGTCACACATGATGCCGGTTGAAAGGTTTGGATATACACCTACCTTCCTCCTTGCAGGAGATAATTCCTGCACGTACAGACACAAATCATTTTGAGAGCCATCCAATGGTTGGCTCTTTGCCTGCTTAGGGATGCTTAGGTATACTTAAATATACACATTTTTGTTTTCCTTCTAAGGTTAAATTAACAAATACAGTCAGAAATCCGGCTTTCTCATCGTTGACCCTGAGTCTCCTCAAATAATAACAATACTAGTAGTAGTAATAACATCAACTTATGGAGTACCTATCATGGGTGGGTAGTGTGTTGGCATGTTAGAGACATCATTTCATTTACTTTTAAAAGATGCCTATGAGGGGTGTGTTATTTGTTTATATTTTTTAGGTGGTTAGAACTAAGGCTTAGCGAAGTTAAACATCACAGCTAAAGTTACACACTTTTAAGTCATAGAAATACTTTCACTTCCAGGAAGATCTGACTCCAAAGTTCTGTGTAATCTTCAGTACCACCATGTAGACCTTTAGTTAGTTTTCCGATGTAATGCAGTGTCCATCTGTGGAGGCAAAAGCAGAACATCATACTATATACAGTACTTATTCATTTTTTTTTTTTTTTTAGTTAGGACTAAAACTCTTCTAAAAACAGTGATATATACAGTCACATTCTAATTTTCTATCAATAAAAGGTATAGAATAAGTCTGTATGTTGTTGCATTAGATGGAGTCTTAATTCACACCAATAAAATAAAATAAATCAGTCCTCTTAATGGCTTAGCCTCCTCTATCTACAATATTCAAATGATTCAAATGACTGATTAGATTTTTTAAATTTTATTTTTTTTAATTTACATCCAAATTAGCATATAGTGCAACAATGATTTCAGGAGTAGATTCCTTAATGCCCCTTACCCATTTAGCCCATCCCTCCCTCCCACAACCTCTCCAGTAACCCTCTGTTTGTTCTCCATATTTAAGAGTCTCTTCTGTTTTGTCCCCCTCCCTGTTTTTATATTATTTTTGCTTCCCTTCCTTGATGTTCATCTGTGTTCTAAAGTCCTCATGTGAGTGAAGTTGTATGATATTTGTCTTTCTCTAACTGATTAATTTCGCTTAGCATAATACCCACTAGTTCTATCCACATAGTTGCAAATGTCAAGATTTCACTCTTTGGATTGCCGTGTAATATTCCATTGTGTGTGTGTGTGTGTGTGTGTGTGAGAGAGAGTATGTATACACCACATCTTCTTTATCCATTCATCCATCGATGGACATTTGAGCTCTTTCCATAATTTGGCTATTGTTGATAGTGCTGCTATAAACATTGGGATGTATGTGTCCCTTCAAAACAGCATCCCTGTATCCCTTGGATAAATACCTAGTAGTGCAATTGCTGGGTCGTAGGGTAGTTCTAGTTTTAATTTTTTGAGGAACCTCCATCCTGTTTTCCAGAATGGCTGCACTAGCTGGCATTCCCACCATCAGTGCAAAAGAGATCCTCTTTCTCCACATCCTTGCCAACATCTGTTGTTGCCTGCGTTGTTAATGTTAGCCATTCTGACAGGTGTAAGGTGGTATCTCATTGTGGTTCTGATTTGTATTTCCCTGATGATGAGTGATGTTGTGCTTTTTTTCAAGTGTCAGTTGGCCATCTGGATGTCTTCTTTGGAGAAGTGTCTATTCATGTCTTTTGCCCTTTTCTTCACTGGATTATTTGTTTTTTGGGTGTTGAGTTGGATAAGTTCTTTATAGATTTTGGATACTAACCCTTTATCTGATATGTCATTTGCAAATATCTTCTCCCATTCTGTCGGTTGCCTTTTAGTTTTGATGATTGTTTCCTTCAGTGTTCAGAAACCTTTTATTTTGATGAGGTCCCAATAGTTCATTTTTGCCTTTGTTTCCCTTGCCTCTGGAGATGTATTGAGTAAGAAGTTGCTGCGGCCAAGATTAAAGAGGTTTTGTCCTGCTTTCTCCTCGAGGATTTTGATGGCTTCCTGTCTTACATTGAGGTCTTTCATCCATTGTGAGTTTATTTTTGTGTATGGTGTAAGAAAGGGTTCAGGTTCATTTTCTGCATGTCGCTGTTTTCCCAGCACCACTGTCTTTATCCCATTGGATATTCTTTCCTGCTTTGTCAAAGATTAGCTGGCCATACGTTTGTGGGTCCATTTCTGGGTTCTCTATTCTGTTCCATTGATCTGAGTGTCTGTTTCGTGCCAGACTGATTAAATTGTTAATTTAACATACAATATAATTTTTGGTGACATATAGGCATAGATATGCAAATTTGGTAAATAAGGATAAACTCCCTAAGGTCCATGAGGGACTTGATCTAGATATGTAATTATGTATTACAATTAAGAAGAAGATATAATTAGAGTTAGCAGACACGGAGTCACATCTAAGTTGGTATCCCATCCTCAGCCATGTTTGTAAGTTTGGTTCTGTAAACTCAGGAATACAATAGTTCAGTAGCCAGAAAGGAACCAGAATTGGAGATTCCATTCGCATCTACCACCAAAACCACATGCAGGACAGCAGGGGAAAACATTTCCCAGATATATTACCTTCTGAAATCGCTGAAGGACAGAGATAGAGTGAATTTTTTTCTTTTCGTGTATTTGTTGTTGAGAGACAGAGCAAGAGCAGAGGAGGGGCAGAGAGAGAGAGAGAGAGAGAGAGAGAGAGAGAGAGAGACTCCAAAGCAGGCTCCATGCTCTGAGCTGTCAGCACAGAGCCTGACACGGGACTTGAACCCACGAATGGTGAGATCGTGACCTGAGCCAAAGGTGGATGCGTAGCTGACTGAGCTACCCAGATGCCCCAGAGGTAGAGTGAAAAGGGAAATAATAATAAATGTCCCAGCCCAAATTCCTCTCTTGCTATGCTTGAGGGAAACCAAGGACCTCAGGGGTAAAATTCCAGGTTTAAGGTCACCTGGCTGTACCTGAATCTCATCTGTCTCAAAGTATGCTTCAGATACAACTTTACATTTGCAAACTTTCAAAGTCTTGAGATCCCACAATAGGCTCATCATCATATATGTAATGAAAGTATAATCAAAATGTCCTGGCAATGTTTGAACTTTCATTCTGCACAGCTCTTTCTGTTTCATTGTGTTTTCAATTGATTCTCCTCTACTTATTTTATGAGCATACTTTTTTTAAAAAATGCCTTTTAAGTCCTGTGTTCACAAACTTTTTTTGTCCTTTGTCAACTTTATAATTTCCCATGTCTTCTTTTGCTCTGCTTCGGTTGTGAGGCACGTTAGCATATGAATCTGTATTAATTCTCTTTTGTGTTTCCTCCAGCATCCCAAAATACTTGAGCAAATGGAGACACTTTTCTTTCTCTTTCCTTCTCCTCTACTGAACAGCCTCTTTCACTGGGTTAATTTAGCTAAGCTTTCCATCTGATGCTGTTTTGTTAATGTTAAATCACATTTCCTTAACATTTCACGGGAAACAGCAGCGCACTCTGGCATGCTGTTGGAATAAAGACATATCATGACACCAAATAATTATGTTATTTAGCAACTACTCTTGTCTGCCATCTCCTAATCTGTGTCACCATTCAGTCACCCAGAATCTGTGTTTGTGTTGTGTGTCAGCCACTACAAAGCTGGTGCTTAAATTATTTGCATATATTAAATAAAGAGTCACATTTTGATACATTTTAAGGTCTGAATATCTAATGCTTGGTTTTTGCTTTGGAATTTAGGACAGTTGAACCTGGGACTTAACTTTGAAACACTTGACTGTTGGCACCGATTAATTACACATGAGGCATAAAATACAACTGCAGAAAATCAGGAATTAAAAAAAAATTAGACACTGGTAGCAGTGACGTTTTGACTTCCATATAAATTGAGAGGTGTTTGAGTGCATTTTAATCTCCAGGTAACACTTCTCAACAATCCTTTGTGAGTTAAACCCTTTCAGTTCGCTGTGTAATGACCCCCAAATTATGTTTGATTAATCCTTTCTAGGGAAGCATATCTTTAGTTATTTAATGTGTTTAAAATATATGTTCCTCTAGTTTATTGGGAGTGGTGATAAAGGGGTAACATAACAACACCCATGCATGCCTGTTTTCCTCTAGGGCACCAAGAGAAATGTGCCTTGTGGCAAAACATAGCAACATTGAATTTATTTGTGCTGCCAATTAGTGATGCCACTCCATGTAGGTTTTCATTTTTTACTTTCCTTGCCTTAGCCACCTCCCATTGCATATATAAATTTAAACACGCTGTGCCTAACGTACCTCTGTTCCAGAGACCCAAGAAACACTATTATTTGTCTGGAGCTAGGACAGAGACAAAGAAAATACTACAGATATAACTGCTGTATTTTCTGTGAGTCAGTTAAATAGTTAGGAATGCCCACCTCGCCCCAACAGAGTCCAAATCAACACAATAATTTTAAAAGATTTTAGGATGGCCTTTGTTAAAACTTCAGTTTCAAGATTGGAACTGCACAAAAGAATGATTAAGGTTTGCTGTATATACTCAAGTCTTATCCTTGGTTAGACTGATTTGAATGTATCTCTTCTTGTGCTACTTTATATGGCAGTCTGCAAACTAACAGAAAGTCAATTAGCCAAATAATGACTTTGCTTATACCTCTACCTAGCGTCCATTTCTACACAGAGGTTATTTGTCTAAGTGGCTTTCTGTTGGTTTCCTGTATGTTCTCATAATATGAATAAATATACATGCAGACCTACAAAAAAAAAGGCTAAAGATTTCAGAGTAAATACAATCAAAAAGCGTAGTTATTATGTATTTATGAATTGTAGGTATTCTTAGAAAATACAAAGAAATAAAGAGTAACAGTTACCATGTTGGGGGCTTTCATTATCTTCCAGGCTAATGCCCAGCATTTTAAAAATATTTTTAAATGTAACTCTCAAAACAAACCAGTGTTGTTATTATTTCCATTATCCCCAGGCACAGGTAAATCTTACAAGGAAATCAAGCAAGTGCTTCCAATGTGCAACAGCCATAAAGGGAGAACCAGCACACAGACAAAGCAAGCAGACTTTAGAGTCCATTGTCTTACAATCCCCGCAGTTACCTCAAAAAACTCAGCTTTACAGTCTATTTAGAGAATGAACACTTGTCTAAAAAGATAATTATAACAAAGGAGCTAAGGCAATACAATGAAGCAAAGACAGTCTTTTCAACAAATACTACTGGAACAATTGGATACCAACATGCAAAACAAATTTTTTTAATGAATCTAGACACAGACCTTACACCTTTCACAAAAATGAATTCAAAATGGACCATAGACCTAAACATAGAAACAAAGCTATAAAGCTCCCAGAAGGTAAGGAGCTGGAGGAAAACTTAGATGGCCTTGGGTGTGGCCATGACTTTAAAAAATTTTTTTAATTTTTATTTATTAAAAACAATTTTTTAACGTTTATTCATTTTTTGATAGAGACAGAGCGTGAGTGGGGGAGGGGCAGAGAGAGAAGGAGACAGAGAATCCAAAGCAGGCTCCAGGCTCTGAACTGACAGCACAGAGTCTGACACGGGGCTCGAACTCACGGACCTTGAAATCATGACCTGAGCTGGAGTCGAACACTTAACCGACTGAGCCACCCAGGCGCCCCAAAATTTTTATTTATTTTTGAGAGAGAGACAGAGTGTGTGTGGAAGAATCACAGAGAGAGAGAGAGGGAGACACGGAATCTGAAGCAGGCTCCAGGCTCTGAGCTGTCAGCACAGAGCCCCACCCGGGGCTCAAACTCACGGACTGTGAGAGATCATGACGTGAGCCAAAGTTGGACACTCAGAAGACTGAGCCACCCAGGCACCCCTGGCCATGACTTTTTAGATAAAACACCAGAGGCAGACTCCTGAAGAAAACATACAATAAGCTGGACTTAATTAAAATAATTTTAAAAAAACAACTGCACTGTGAAAGACAATATCAACAGAATGAGAAGTCAAGCCACAGACTAGGAAAAAATATCTGTAAGAGACACATCTGATAAAGAACTGTTAACTAAAATACACAAACAATGATTAAAATTCAGGGATAAGAAAACAATTATCATAAAAAAATGGGTCAAAGACCTGAACAGACACCTCCCCAAACGAGATATACAGATGGCAAACACACATTTGAAGATTCTCCACATCATATGTCAACAGGAACATGCATATTAAAATGAAATACTACTACAGGGCTATTGGAATGGCAGAATCTGGAATACAAACACTAAATGGTCAGGATGTAGAGCAGTAGGAACTCTTATTCATTGCTGATGGGAATTCAAAATGGTATAGCCGCTTTAGGAAACAGTTTGGAGGTTTCCCACAAAACTAAACATGTTCTTTCCATACAATGCACGTATCATACCTGTTAACATTTACCCAAAGGACTTGAAACTTGTCTCCATACAAAACCCTGCACTCTATAATTTATAGTATCTTTATTCATAATTGCCAAAACTTGGAAGCAAACAAGATATTCTTCAGTAAGTAAATGAATAAATATACTGTGCCACATCCAGACACTGGAATATTAGTAAGTGCTAAAAAGAAATGAGCTATCAAGCCATGAAAACATATGGAGGAATTTTAAATGCATATTACTAAGTGAAAGAAACCAATCTGAAAGGTTACATACTGGGTGATTGCAATTATGTGACATTTTGGAAAAGGCAAAACTTTGGAGACAGTAAAATATCAGATTGCCAGGGGTTAGGAGAGGGAAGAATGAATAGTTGGAGCACAGAAGATTGTTAAGACAGTGAAAATTCCTGGTGTGATAGTATAATGATGGATACCTGTCATTAAAATTTTTTCCAATCCCCAAGCATATACAACACTAAGGGTGAATCCTAAGGTAAACTCTGGCCCCTGGATGATTATGATGTGTCAGTGTGGATTCCTCACTTGTAACCACTGTACCACCAGTGGGAATGTTGATAATGGGAGGAGCTATGCATGTGCAGGGGTATATGGGATATCTGTACCCTTCTCTCAATTTTATTATGAACCGAAAATTCCTGTGATAAAAAAGAAAAAGAAGAAAAAAAAGAAGAAAGGGGCGGCTGGGTGGCTCAGTCACTTGAGCATCTGACTTCGGCGCAGGTCATGATTTCATGGTTCGTGAGTTTGAGCCCTGCATCGGGCTATGTGCTGACAGCTCAGAGCCTGGAGCCTGCTTTGGATTCCTTGTCTCCTTCTTCCTCTGGCCCTCCCCTGCTCGTGCTCAATCTCTCTCTGTCTCTCTCTCTCTGTCTCTCTCTGTCTCTCTCAAAAGTAAACAAACATTAAAAATTAAAAAAAAAAAAAGAAAATTCAAAATACAAGGCAGCATAATGATTCATATAATGATTCAATAGAAAAAGTGCTGACTCAGGATCAGAAGACTACATCCTGGCTATGTTTAAATTATTAAAAATTACTAATCTTTAATATTTTGAAAAAGAGGAAGAAAAGTGCTGCAGTTTGGTAGAGAAAGCTGCTTTCCCAGGTTCTCCGGGAAACAGAGCTAAGATTGAGGCAGTTAAAGACAGGCAGCAAAATGCAGGGTATTTTATTGCACTAGCCACTGACTCATTTTAAGAACACAGACACATAACTGGTAGTTTGGCATCAGTCAGCCACATAGAGTATCTCCAGGCAGAAACTACATGGGAAAAGTCTTTGGAAGGAAAGAAAAAGGGTTATCTGTTGGCTGCCATTTTGCGGGTGGGCTTGAATTATCTGGACCTTTGACAACCAATGACACTAAGAGAACCTGAGGGAATGTCTGAAACAGTGGGAATCAAGAGTAGGTTTGGGAAGTTGGATGAGATTCAGCTAAGCAAATTGGAGTGCAAATCCTCACTCCAGGATTTGAGGAAGAGCCTCTATCCAGGTTTTCATCTGGCAGTTCTGTGAAGGAGACACTCTTAAGAAATATTTGCAAATTATGAACATTTGTTTTCTCTCTGAGACTTATACAACGCTTTCGTGAAAAGAATATTTGCGCTTTTTTCCTGAATGGCAGATAAACGAGAGACAAATAACATCTTTCATAAATTTTCTTGAATGTTCTGGTATACATTTCCTCTCGTTTAGAACTGACTCAATATTGTAAGTGTATTGTGCTTTACTGAGAATGATCTACATCATTTAGTAGAGAGGTAGATTTTTTTCTGTCACCCATTCAATCATCTCTCGAGACAGCACTTCATTTTTATTCTATCTCATCTCTTTCTCTTTTTTGTTGTTTGTGTGGGTTTATCTCATTTTTCTTTCTTTTTTTCTTACTGCTCTGATGGTCATGGAAGGAATGATAAAATAGGGTTGCACTAATTCATTGATTAAATCTTTAAATTACCCTTGGCCAGAGGTGTAAGCTGTTTCTTGTGTATAATTGCCATTAGAGCTATTTAAAGTTATTGACATAAAAAGATGGAAAGGAGAAACTTTATTCTGATTTAAATGAGCAAGCTTTGCTATTTACTTGTTTGTAGGTCATGTCAGTCATTTTTTGTAGCTTGCTAAAATAAGGAATTTTTAAAAGATAGCTTATTAAATGACAGTGAAATTGGCATAGATATTATACCTTAACTATGATAATCAGGTGCTAAAATTATCAAAATGTAATATCAACATTTGATCTAAAATGGATTCCAGTGGGATATTTTACCTTAAACCTAAATTGTGTAGAGTTAGAATTTATATACACTTTCCTACTTCTTATCTAACTCATTTTAATCCAATCTATTTTACATTTTTGAGGTATCAGTAAAATTAGTCCGTCAATTAAAATTTCATGGTCTATGGTATTATCTTTAGACAGAACTGGAAGCAATACTCCAGTTAATAATTTAACTATAAAAATAGCAGTATTGCTCTAGTTTCAGCAATAAGAAATTATAATTGTGCGATGTCCTAATTTCTTTTAGTTCATGAAATTTAGCTACTGCTAGTATTCTCCACCCTCAAACTTTGTGATGGGTGATGGCTGATATCAAACAAACAAAATAAGAGCATTCTTAATTTTTATTCATGTGAGATCTATGTATATAGATTTGTTTTCTGTATGTAGGGTAACCAAAGGTTGAATATACATTAGATCCACTGTAGTCATAACTACATGTGAATGTGAATCTCTATTATATTTAGGAAGTGTAGGATGAATAGGTTATCACATGCAACCCAGGAAAGCAAGGATAAAAACATTCTACATTAGTCTTTCTGTAGTTCCTTATAATGACACAAGAGTTGACATACATGTTTCAGGTAAAAGAGTCCTATGACTTCACTTGATTGGTAATTCATCATCCTGGTATTTCGTTCATAATAACTCATCAAGAAGAAGTCAAAGGATATGAAATCTGGCAAATGGGTTGAATATTACTTTTGTTTTCTGTTTATGCCACTAACATTCCTTGACAGTAGAAAGATTGAAATGTTGGATGTTCAGTCACTTTATATATAGTGTTCCTTCAACTTATCCATTAACCTTGAAATGTTTACCTATGTTGGTGGCACAGTTTTCCACATTTTCCATTTTCTCATGCCACTATAAAAATCCACCAATGTCACCTGACTGTCAGATACAGCTTGTAGTTCTGAATTTCTAACTTTTTAATGCACAGAATGCAATTAAAGGAATAGTGTGGTACATTACAAATGCCAACTATTAATTTTTCAAATGTTGAATAGTGATGATACATCTACACATGTAAATGTCTTTAAATTCTAATTTTCACAGAACATTTTAAATGCAAATGCCTTATTTTGTGATTTAATCATCTGAATAGAGTACTAAGCTTTGGTAATATAGGGAAAGTTTTTCTTTTTTTCTTTCTTTTTTATTCTTTCTTTAATGCTTATTTATTTTTTTTGAGGGGGGGGAGGGAAGAGAGAGAGAGACAGAGCCTGAGTGGGGAGGAGCAGAGCTAGAGAGGGAGACAGAATCTGAAGCAGGTTTCAGGTCCAAGATGTCAGCACAGAGCTGGACGCGGGGCTTGAACTCACAGACAGCGAGATCCTGACCTGAGCTGAAGTTGGAGGCTTAACCAACTGAGCCATATAGGTGCCCCTAGGGAAAGTTTTTCTATTCGATTGTGTGAACAGTTTAAATATTCTAATTAAGTGAATATTTAAGGATAGAGACTTGGGAGGGGAAGGAAGGGTGTTTATTTCTAAACTGTGAATTGATTATATTGGAAGTGTTAAGGAGGAAATATACATACAGTGTAAGTTGAGTATCAGAACATAATGCCAAATCCAACACAATCAGGGACTGATAACCATGTGTTAGTGAAAACCTCAAAATGTGCTGCTGAATCCAGTCAGACAAAAGGATTTTAAGACATCAGGCATGAGTAAGAGTCAAAATGAGAATGAAAAATCCTAGGGGTACCTGGATGGCTCAGTTGGTTAAACATTTGCCTCTTGATTTTGGCTCAGGTCATGATCTCATGGTTTGTGAGATCAAACCCTGCATCAGGCTCTGCTCTGACAGCATGGAGCCTGCTGGGGATTCTCTCTCTCCCTCTCACTCTCTGCTCTGCTCCTACCAACACAGGTATGTGCTCTCTCTCTCTCTCTTTCTTGCACTATATACAAATATTTAAAGAAAAATTCCTAGTCTGAGTTGTGCAGTAGAGCAAAGGCAAAAGACTAGTATCGATGAAGAGTAAGCATGAGATTAATAGCTAGCATTTAATTAATTCAATTATCATAGCAACTCTATTTTCCATCCCAAAATAAAAATGAGAACATTGTGGATCAGAAAGAGTAGTTTGACAATTACACAGACAGGAGGTTGCGTGAATTCAGCGAAGCCTCTTAGGCAGTGAAACTTAATGCTGGGAACAGTCTTTCTGGCATTAGGCTCCTTTCAAAACGCCTGGCATACGCCTCTCGAGTCTCTTTGTTCAAAGTGAAGTGTGACAAAAAACAATGTTGTCAGTGTTCATGGAGTTACAAAAGTGCCTATATTCTTTGGAACAATGAGAAACTGGTTCATTAAAAACCTACCTATTGCCTGCTAACTAGCAGTCAGGCATAGTGCTAGCATTTCCAATAGTTTCCATCACTTACTCCTCACAGCTCTGACACAGCTGAGGACTTGGCATGTTGAGTAACTTGGCCATTTGTTACAAATGTTAAATCTTAGGGCCCAGATTCAGTAACAGCAGTTTGACGCTAAACTTCATGTTTGCTAATAACTTTGCTAATAATACCCTACTGCATAGGATGGCATAGAAAAGAAGAAAGAGAATTCTTAGTATTAGTATTGCCATCATTATTATCTCATGTTTATGTTTAACACTCTCCCAATGTGGGAGATATCAAACTTGCCTTTAAGATTTCACAAAAATTTAGAACCCTGAGAAAATATGCATATGGACCCTGAAGGTGAGATTAACAGTCTCCAATATTAAAAAAAAAAAAAAAAAGAATCTCCAATGTTAAAGATCATTCTATGCAAAGATATGTACATATATAAAATATGTAAACTGCTCAGGTTTGTGATCTTAGGAACTATACTACCAGTAAACTATGCTTTAGAAACTTGAAGTGAAAAAACACTTGCTCAGGTAGTTGCTTCCTGTTCTAAAGAAAAAGAGAGATCGGAATCTTGGCCCTACAATACGTAGTGGGTAATTTCAGCAAATTACTGCTACTTTCCGTGTCTAAGTTTCCCAATCAGGAAACTTGGGGATGGTAACAATTGTGAGTCCCGTCTGACCTAAAGATTCAGCGATTTGGTATTTATTATACAATTGGTACAGGACCTGTGCAGAGTCAATTTGTAAATATAGTTCATAACCTCCTTCAATTTTGACCACTGTGTTTAATCATAGAGATGTGTATCCTTCCTAATTAGCACCCTAGTTCTCTATTTCTATTGTTAACATCTAACATTGAGTCTTGAACTCAACAGATATTAGTATTTGCTGAATACATTTGGAAGGAATAAAGTCTTAGCATTGCTCCATTTCTATTTGTATATTTAAATTGGTATTAGAGTTTCTTTGTTATTTCCCTTTATCTATTTCACCCACCCCCACTTGCCTCCCCTCTGGCAACCACCAGTTTGTTCTCTGTATTTAAGACTTTTTTTTTGTCTCTTTCTTTCTTTGTTTCACTTCTTAGATTCCACATATGAGTGAAATCATATGGTATTTGTCTTACACTATATATTTCACTTACTATTGTATCCTGAAGGTCCAGCCCTATTGTTGCAAATGGCGAGATCTCATTCTTTTTTTTCTGGCTGAGTAATATTCCATTGAGTAATACATACTACACATTATTTATCCATTCTTCTATGGATGGATACTTGGGTTGCTTCCCTATCTTGGCTATCAGAAGTAATGCTGTGGGGTGCCTGGGTGACTTGGTTAAGTGTCTGACTTTGGCTCAGGTCATAATCTCATGGTTCACAAGTTCGAGCCTTGTGTTGGGCTCTGTGCTGACAGCTCAGAGCCTGGAGTCTGTTTCAGATCCTGTGTCTCCCTCACTCTCTGCCCCTCCCCTGCTCTTACCCTGTCTCTCTCTCTTTCTCTCAACACACACACACACACACACACACACACACACACACACACACACACATACATTTTTTAAAAAAAGAAGTAATGCTGGAATAAATATAAGTGTGCATATATCTGTTTGAATTTGTGCTTTTTTTTCCTTTGGGTAAATACCTAGTAGAAGAATTACTGGGTCATATGATAATTATATTTTTAATTTCTTGAAGAACTTCCATATGGTTTTCCAAAGTGGCTGTACCAGTCTGCATTCCCAGTAACAGTGCGAAGGTTTCTTTTTCTCCACATCCTTACCAACACTTGTTATTTCCCACCCTTGTTATTTCTTGTCTTTTTGATGTTAGCCATTAGGAACAGGTGTGAGGTGATATCTCATTGTGGTTTTGATTTACATTTCCCTGATGATTAGTGATGTTGAGCATCTTGTCATGTTTCTGTTGCCTCCTGTGTATCTTCTTTGGAAAAATGTTTATTCTGGTCCTCTGTTCATTTTTAAATTGGATTATCTTTTTGTGGGAGGTGTTGAGTTGTATAACGTCTTTATATATGTTGGGTATTCACCACTTATTGGATTATATTTTTTGCAAATATCTTCTGCCATTCAGTAAGTTGATTTGTCATTTTGTTGGTGGTTTCCTTTGCTGTGCAAAAGCTTTTTATTTTGGTCTAGTCAGTAGTCTAACTTTGCTTTTGTGTCCCTTTCCAGAGGAGACATATCTAAAAGAATATTTCTACGGCTAATATTTTCTTCTAGGAGTTTCATGGTTTTAGGTCTCACATTTAAGTCTTTAGTCCATTTTGAGTTTATTTTTGTGTATGGTGTAAGGAAGTGGTCTAGTTTCATTCTTTTGCATGTAGCCGTCCAGTTTTCCCAGCACCAGTTGTTGGAGAGACTGTCTTTTTCTCATTGCATATTCTTGCTTCTGTTGTCATGGATTAATTGAGCATATAATTGTGGGTTTGTTTCTGGACTCTGTATTCTGTTTGTAAATTACTAATGAATTTTCAGAAGCTGTACCACATTAAATGATGCTCACATATTTTCAGTTATGCTTTTATTGTCTATTAGCAGTATAATTTCTACACTGTCCTAATATGAATATAAATATATATATTATATAGTAAATCAATTTATTGCCTTATGCTTCCTTCTCTATAACTATATTCTCTTGGCTAATTATGTGAAAAATCTTTATTTTTATTACTAGAATATTTTATCACTTTTTTGATACTTAAGCTTACCTTACTTGTGGCTGTGTTTTGTTTTAAACACTAGAAATGCTTATATGAAATCAAGGTAGAATATTTTAATGTATTTTATTAATATGTCTTTTCCAACCCTCCAGATACCATTTTAAACTATCTTCCAGAATATTCTAAAAGCAGAATAGAAAAATTCAAACTTTATCTTTCTCTATGAATATTACCAAAACCATGAATTAAAATGTTACAGTTAATTTTTATGGGTGCATTCTTCCTTATCTGAAAATGTCAACTGTTTAGTACAGTTTGATCTTAGTTGGGTCTTTCTTTCTTTCTCTCTTTTAATCATTTCTGGTAAGCCATATTTTAATATGTAATAGAGCTGGAAATTCTCACTTTTCTTTACTATTTTTGGTTCAATTATTCTGCATAAAATTAGGGCTCTGATTATGTGGGTTGATTCCATCTATATTATTATAGATTAAGTTTTCTTACTGTATTTTAACTTCTCATTGTTTGAAAAAATTAAATAAGTTGAAATACTCATACTATTTATTGTGTTATACGATTTCCAGTTCTAGTTAAATCTCTGTCTTTTTATATCTTAGATTGCTACTGAATGATTTTTTAATCATCTGTTTTTAATAAGTGATAAATCAGTGCGGTTACTAGTGTGGTTACTTTTATAAAATATCTAGATTTAACATTTTTTTATTTTATACAGTTTTGCATATTGCTCTTATAAACAAAGTATGGTTTCTTAGAAATAAATATAATCTTTACAGACTAAAGTTTAACTTATAATTGATTGATCACTGCTTCTCAAACGTTATTGTGGACCGATCAGTGAATATCTTGTTAAAATGCAAGGTTTGATTCAGGAGGTCTGGGATGAGACCAAATTTGAGAAGCAAACACAATATGACTCTTCTAAGGGCATCTATTGATGACTCAACAGGAATTTCTTGAACGTCATAATTAACAAGCAGAATGAGAAAAAAAAAAAACGTGGAGAATTTGTTTACTGCAAATTACTATGGATGCGTCTGAATAGAGGATGTGTGCTACAGATAATTAGATATAACTTTCAATTCATTCTCTAATACTTAAGAGCTATTTAATTTTGGGCAGATAGTAATTTTTCCTAGTCTTCATTCTTATTCTTTCAAACAGTCTAGGCTGTTGAGAAATATTGGTTCACTGATTAAGATTTCACAGAAACTTGGTTAAGCCTCCCACTTGGCTCAGGTCATGATCTCATGGTTTGTGAAGTCAAGCCCTGAGTCGGGCTCTGTGCTGACAGCTCGGAGCCTGGAGCCTGCTTCAGATTTTGTGTCTCCCTTTCTCTCTGGTCCACCCCTACTCACACTCTTTCTCTCTCTCTCTCAAAAATAAATAAACATTAAAATAATATTAATAAAAAAGATTTCAATAAAAATAATCAATTCCAATGATGACAATTTCAATTCAATTTAACAAACATTATTGAACATTTACCATGAGCCTGAAAAGGGTAGTGGACTCAGGGTAATATTAAACCACTTTTTATATGAATTGTCCTTTTCTGAAAGCTATGTGAAAAATTATATGACATATAAACATTGGCATTTCTAGCTTGGAAATTTGGATGATGGCGTTTAGATATCAGCATATATATATTTTATATCACCTAAATTGTTTTATTGGCCAAAATTTAACATTGCTATGTTGTTGAAAAATCCTAGTTTTTCCTAAATACTAGAAGTAAGTGATGTACTCAAATGCTTTTCACACTGACCTCTCCTAATTAAATCAGACACAGAATTATATTTGGCCAGGAGTTTGCTGCATAGTAGAATAGATTTACCACTGTGTCATTAATGGTATGATTCCATTGTTAGTGTAAACTGTGATCAAGCAATCTAGACATTTCAGAAAATAAATGAGATATCAAATGTCTGCTGTTGAGAAGCACTCCAAGATAATGACTTAAACAAAAATCTGATTATATGCCGTGGAACATTCTAAACCCAGAAGTGGCCCCTGCTACCCACTTGATGGCAGAATGTGGAACACATCACTAATAATAAACCTGACATCAGAACCTGGCTTCCTAAAAATTGTAGTTGGCTGATATTCTCTAGGTTTCAAAGTGGACAGTTAATTATATTAGCTACATTTTGTGTGATACACATATTAGACACAATGATAGGTTTGCAATTAAACAAATACTGTTTGGTATTTTTTTATAGATACAGCATGCTTGCCAATGGTCATGTCTGTATTTCTTTTAAAATTATTGTTGTTACAAATTAGCCTTCATCACTTATTTTTGTACAACTGTGGCTATCTACTAATGTTTTAAGAGCTATTTTTTTAAGTTGTTTAAATTTAAGACATAAAATTGGTCACATGCTTTAATTTTTCTCAGTTTTTTTCTGCTTATTAAAATATTTGATGGTGATTCTGTCAAGAGACCAATCTTGGGTTTTCCCTGATTACAACAGTGGTCTCATATTTGCTTTTGATTATTTCTGAGTTTCAGAGAAAACTTAAGAATCATTTTATGAAAGATTAGAGCTTCTTAAACTGCTGTCCCTTCATAATGTACTGTATGATGGCATGTGTTTTAGGACCATTTAGTTCAGTCTGATTCATGAAGACTTCATTATTTTTATGCTCTTACCTTTTTCTATGCGACAGCTGCATAACAGGGTAAGCCTGTGCCCTTTGGCTTTGGAACCATGTCGATGGTTCCTCCAACTCGCTAGTTGTGGCAAACACTGTCATTGAGAACTCCATTGTTTGGTGACTGAAAGTGCTAAACAAGAACTGGTTTATGAAGCCACAACTAAACAATATGAAAATTAGCTTGCATTTCTCTAACATCAGGTTCAATTTTCACCAGGGAGGTGACTTCTCAAAATGTTCACTGAATTTGTTATTAATCAAGCAAAAGGGCATTGTAGTATCAAGTATCTATTTTATTTTTAATAGGCATCAAAATCAACAGTGATAATTCAAGTGATAGTATAATTAACAACACTGTGTCAGACTAAAAGCAAATGTCATTTATTCTACTTTGGAGATTCAGAGATGCTCACAGTCAAGAATAGAATAAAGGAAAGGAATATGTCCGTGGTTTTAGTAATGTTTTAAAATGAAAGTAAACGCTTAAGACTTAGTTTTAAGCGCCTTACTTCTGTTAATTTTGCATTTTGTTTTAGAGTGTTTCTCTCAGAGGATGGCAGCCTCAAGATATATAATGTTACCAGGTCAGATGCCGGATCATACACTTGCACAGCTACAAATCAGTTTGGCATCGCAAAGAACACTGGCAGCCTAGTCGTAAAAGGTATTTTATTATCTTCATTTGTGCTTGATGAACATTGGAGATATGTATGCATATCACAGTCTCTATCATAGTGTCAAACCTGTACCATAGTGTATATGTAAAATATTTGATTTCACAATTTATTTAAGAGTTGTGTTCTCATATTCATTAATAGTATGTTTACGTTGCCAGTGAGATACGTGGTAGATGTGAATACTTTGGCAGTTGAAATGCTGTCAGTGAGTAATTAAACAGAATTAACAACTGCACCTAAAACATTTGAATTTTCATAAATGCCTTATTGTAGGAAGCTATGGACATTTTGATAAAGTCAGTTGATAATATTTTTCTTGGTTCACTTTCCTTCAGAAGCTCTCATTTTACGTGGAATTTTTACCTGGATATATGATTGCCAAATACATAACCAGTTCATTTATTTATATAACTCTAGGTGCAGAGCTGGTGAAATGCAGACTCTCTTGCATACACTTTATAAGTAGTTTGCTTCAAAGAGAATGAAATTAAAATATCTGTGTCTGTAAAAGTCATTATTATATTCCCAACACAGTTAACATATAAGCTCACTTAATTTGTGATGAGAAAACTGCATTCTCCATTCTTCAGACTTTGAAGCCACTGTCAATCCAAATGTACCTCCATATATCACCGAGGGACATAATTAGTATTCAAGTATCTATTCCCCATCTTTGCCACTTTGTTGAATCTCAGTTCATAAAACTCGTATGTTTACTGGAAGCTATGTCACTTTTATCATTTCCTTGCCTCCTGGATGATTAAAATGACTGTCTTGAGAAAGTAGTTTGAGCAGCTAATTAAGCCCAAATAATTACATTCAGCAATTGGTGCTCTGTCATCATTTCTATTAAAGATAAATATATTAAATTAAAAGTAGTTAGCTACTACACTTCAACTATCCCTTAAAATGTCTCAAGGAAAAAAAAATACCTACCTTTATCCCTGGAAGATATTTCTGCCAACATTGTCTTAAGCATATTACATTATACTTGCTGACAATTGTCTGAAACACTCAGGGGAAATGTGATTGATATAACTTGTGTCAAAATCTAACCAGTGTCACACGTTTTTAAAAACTTGACTTCCTTAAGATTGTATTGTCATCAGGTTTTTAAGACAGAGATGGACTTAACATTTCAAGGACTATGCTATCACTCTATCTAATGATAGGATATCTCTCCAGGAAATATTTGATAATAATAATTTACTGAAATGTATAAATGCTTTATGTTTAAAGAAATGATATGTCCATTAAGGGAAAAAAGAGGAGATTCATCACCCTGTTTCAAATTAAGAAGTTGTACATGGTATACATTCATTTTATCACAGTAGAAGGTTAAGATATGGTAGAGGGCAGCATCATAGTTAATTTTCCGAAATATGAAGAAATCCAGAGGGAATTCAGATGTAAAATGTAAATGATACAGGATATGAGCAGTAGAAATGTAGTTTCTCAGTGAAAGTTTCCGTAGAACACTGGTGATCCATGAGGTAGACCGATGGTTTTGCTTCTACAATACAGTGATCGAGAACCCTTCATCTCAGAGAATAAGGGGTGGGGGGGAGGGAAGCTAATGGATATATTGGACTGAATGAATAGTTTCTCTTCATCACATTTCAAACATTTGGCATCATGACGCTGTCCTTGAGTGCTGAGTGGGAGAACAGTAAAAGGAGTGGACTCAGGTAAATTTGAGGCACTCTGGAGCATCTGAACTGTGCTTACTTCTCAAGGGAGCATTTGGGTATTTCACATATGTAACAGCCATGTTTTTTGCTAGATAGGTTCCAAGTTCTTAGGATACAAACAATTTCGTCTGTAATTTGGAACAGTCCATTAAATACACCATAATCCCCAAGTATTCCACTCTCTGTACAAGGGAGAAATTAAATAAGGTTGCTCAGTTTCAAACAAAACAAAAACACAAAAACTTTACTTAGTTTTGTTTGTTTCTAGTGTTCTTTTGCTGGGTCTCTTGGAACAAAAATGATCCTAGTCTGCATTCCTGGTCACCTTAATTTTTTTGCATTCTTCCTTCCTCTGTAGCATTTTTCATTTTCTTACATACTCTATAATTCACTTATTTGTTATGTCTGTGGTCCTCTCTCCATCTTTCCTTCCTTTAGAAAGAAGCATAAAGAAGGCAGGAATGTCCTGAGAACTGTATGTGTTCAATAGATAATTATCTATTAAGTGAAATGATTTTATCTTACACTCTTTCATTCTTAGATAATTTCCATTCTGACTCCCTTGCTCTAAAATATGAAAACTTTCTGTTTTTTAGGGGTAAAGCTTAGGATACTTTGCAATAAAGAGCATCAAAGGGTAATAATGAACTTCTAAGTGCTTTCACTTTCCCTATTTTAGGGTTTGTAGTCATGTATTTCTAATACATAGAGAACTCCTTGCTCTTCACTGGGGAGCAAGTGTGGGGCTATGTGAAAATCCTACGACTTCATGGAGAGAACTCACTATTCCAGTATTTTCAGCACAAAGAAGAGAATCATCCACATATGCAAAAAAAACATATATCAACATGCATGAATATCAAGTAATGTTCACTCATTTGTATCTAATAATGAGAAGGAAATTGTGTTTGTTATTTTTAACCTTCATGAAATACCCACATTATGTTTTAAGGGGAATCTATTTGCTTTCTTGCCATGGACAAGAACCACACACAAAGAAACACATACATACATAGTAACACAAATACATACATTTAAAAGTAACTACATAAACACAAAATGTATACAGTACAAATAAAAGCATCTTTAGAAATTTTTATTTTTTTTATTGATCTGTATGGTATAATTTTTATTACACTATGGGATTGCTATGTAAATACAGGTCTAAGATAAGTCTGTCATTAGCATATCCTCTCATTCTCTTTCAAGTGGGAATGTTCAAGTTATTACTGACAAAAAATTATTATTTTACAACCTATAAATTTGAAGCTTTAATCTGAGAAAGAACGGTAGTATTACGCATTGATTCAACCATTTTCTTGACTATTGAGGGTAGTCATCTGATTGTTTAAGATGATTTCAGATTTGTGTGTATGTGTGTGTTTGTATTTTCTAGTCTGTAATGTTCATCTGATTGTCATTACAGAGTCAAATATAATTTTATTTCTCACACCAAAATCAGCATATAGTGACCTTCCTGGTAATAGGGTGGTAAGGAGCAAATGAGAAATTTCAGCAAAGCTGATAAAACAATCATCTCTCTTTGAATTTACTTATCAGCCTCAGTCATGCAAGAAATGTTGTTGTTAGATAACATGTAAAAAGATAATAGTTACAAGAGTAAGATATTTTCCAGCTTAGTTTTTTAGCTGATATGGCTTATCTGTGTTAAGAGGATTCTGAAGTTATCTGCACTGTATGTCAGAGATTTCTTTTTCACTCATGCAGCAGGATAAAGCAATTTTCCATTCAAACATTGGGAGTGTAATTAGCAGCAGCCTCACCAGAGCCTCAGAAGTTGCCCAGTGTAATCTGAGGACATGTTCCATAGGCACAAACAGGAAATCAAAGAGAGAGAGAGAGAGTTTAAGTGCTTTCGTTTTGGAGGAGTTGGATTAAAATGACAGTGTATACATACACTAAGAGGTATATGAAGATCACATAAAACAGGAAATTATTTGATCTGGCATTTGAAAAATTATTAAAAAGCAGGGTAACAGCAGGCTATAAAAATGATCTTGTTTGCAGGCAACATTTGTTTTTGTTTCCCCACTGGAGAAGTTTTGGATGTTCAATTATAGGCCTCATTGCTTTAGCATTATTTTCAACTGAAATGTCGGAACTTGGAAAAGCATATCTAATGTGCAAATTAAGTTTATTGCTGCTCATTTAGTTGTTTATTCTTTGTGATAGAAGTCTTTATTATACCAGCATAGAGAATGGCCTATCCATTTTCTCCAGCGGAATGATGGTGCGCACCATTATGGTTCTACATTTACTAAGAGAAATACCAAGATCGGTAGATAATTGGAGGCTTTGTGGCTTTAAAAGGTAGTTTAAAGGATTTCAGGTGTTGAGCCCAGCTTTATTGAGAAGCTCAGCTTTATTGAGTAAACCAAAAGTACAATTTCACCGAAATGACAAGGGACGCTGGAATATCTGTCATATTTTAGTGGCTAAAAGCACCACTGCAGAGAAGTCTCCCAGTACTGCTAATATTTTCCTCAGAATGTTTAAAAATGATGAGTGGAAGCATTTTTCAGGTTAAAAAAATAGTGAATTTGTACACTGGCTAGGAATTTTCTTTCCCCCACCAATATTGAAAATACTTCTGAGTGAATTCTTGACACTTGAATTCCATAATCTGTGCCAGTAGAAATGCAAACAAACAACCCCCCCCCCCCCAAAAAAAAAAACACATCTGTTTAAGCAAATACAATATCGGTGTTATTTTAGTCTTTGTAACAGTTCACTCCACAGTCTTGTAAAAATGTAGTACATATCACTCAGATAAAATAGTAAGCCGCTATTTTTCAAAATATATATTGTATAATATATAATGTGAAGGACAAATATTAATGAATTACAGGTTTGCTCCTTTGGTTTGTTTTTACTCTTCAAGATATTTTCCCCTGAACAAATTGAATCAAAACTGGTTAATGTTTGTTTTGTTTTGTTTTGTTTTGTTTTGTTTTGTTTATTCTTAATAAAAATAAGGGGCAGATAGCTAGTCTTTTAAGCAAAGTGAAGGAAACCAGACAGATGAGTATAGACCACTCCTCAAGGAATTGAAAAGCACAGACTTTGGAATTAGATGAACTAGCTTTATTACTAACTAGCTTTATTACTGACATCTTGAAGACTTTGCTTTTATAGTTATTGGTGTTGTATTCTTTATTCCACTTTTTATTAGCCACCATTTATCAAATATATACTGTGTTCCCGGCACTGTGATAGGTGCTTTATGAACATCATCTCAGTGATCCCTCAGAACACTGGGAAGCCAATAATTATTATCTCTTTTACACAAGGGGAGACAGAAGCATAGATTACTAAAACTACTTGACCATGACCCCTGTCTTAGTAAGTGGCAGAACTTTTTTCCTTCTTCTGTTTTATCTTCCAGTAACTTTATGTAATAATAACTACCTGAGACACATGCAGTTTCACATGGCATTGTTTAGAGTGCCCCAAAAAGGAAAATAGAGTAACCTGCAAAGATTAGTCCTTTCCCTAAATACTTCATCTCTCACTTGTTAGAGTTCGGTATCTATTTATATGCTCTTATCCATTGGAGATGAACTTTACATAGAATGAAATATGCAAATCATAAGTGTGTTTGCTGAATTTTGGCAAATGCATAATCAGTGTATCCCAAACTCTAC
The DNA here is from genome assembly GCF_014898765.1 of Herpailurus yagouaroundi. Classification (NCBI taxonomy): domain Eukaryota; kingdom Metazoa; phylum Chordata; class Mammalia; order Carnivora; family Felidae; genus Herpailurus; species Herpailurus yagouaroundi. The sequence continues at coordinate 12,842,100 of NW_024412414.1, read as the reverse complement.
TAAATATAGAACATTAACATCACCCTATAGAACTTTCCCTTATGCCCCATCTTAATCCTTTAATTCCCGCCCCCACCCTACTTGTAGAAGCAACCATTGTTAGGATTCGTTTCTGCCACTGACTTCACACAGATGCCATCATACAATATATATATGCTTTGGCGTCTGGCTTCCTTCACTTGTCTTAAACCACTAGGTATCTGCTTTCTGATTTTGTTAAAAATGAACAACACAGGGGTGCCTGGGTGACTCAGTCAGCTGAGCATCTGACTGTTGGTTTTATCTCAGGTCATGATCCCAGGGTCCTGGGATCAAGCCCCATATGGGGCTCCATGCTGAACAGGGAGCCTGCTTAAAATTCTCTGTCTCCGCTCATGTGCACTTTCTCTCTCTCTCAAAAGTATATCTATATCTATCCATCTCTATATATATATATTTATATAGATGGATATAGATATATACATACGTACATACATAAAAAGAACAAAACTTTTACCAAGAGTAGGTGTAGTCTGTGCAGTAGAAAAATATCTTGAACTGTAAGTATTTTTGTCTTCAATCTCCTTTCCCAACGTGTACACATGTGTGTCCTGAGTATTTGGTTAGGAAGTAGAAGTTCTTTGGTATGTCCTTGATTCCGGCCTGATGCTAAAAGAAACTATTATACTTCTCTGTTGCTCAAGCCATCTCTTTCTAAAGTGGAACAGTGGTCACTTATGTTCTGGTGCTATTTTTTAGGAATAATGTGCTTCATTAGGATGTAAAAGACCCTCAGGTGCAAGTTCTGTCTTCAGTGTCTGGATCCTGAATACTCAAGGAAGCAGTTGGCAGATTCTTTCTAGCCTAAGTGAGGGATGGTGCTGGAGGAGGGTGGTGGTGAAAGGGAAAAAAGTAGTCAGATGAATACAATTCACCCTGATTCTCATCTTCTAGCTTTTATTGTCTCATTTTGCCTCCCCCACCTCAAGATAAATGTCCAGAAGAAAACATCCCCTTGCTACTAGATTCTGTCACCAAACAAAATAAAATTTCCTAATTCCGTTTCCTATAAAACTACAGCGTTCTTCCACCTAATGTTTTATTACAGCCTAGCACAGAGTTACAGTTGGAGGACTGAGTGAATGTTATCTATTTATAAGAAATATAAATGTGATGCCAAAAATAGTCATTGCCTATTACATAGTAACAGCCTCGAAACTGAGTAGTTGGTGTATCTAATTCATTAAGCATACTCTACTGTGCATGTTCTTTTTAAATAGATGTCAGACTCTGTTCTGATTACTTGTTGATATAAAAGATCTGTGTTTACATTTTACATTATTACTTGCTAGGGAATTTTTCAGTGTTACCTTGCATGATATTTAGACATGTTTTCTCGTTGAGACAACTCGAATTTTAGACATGTACTTTCTCTGGACTGTTCTTTCTTTTCTTCTGGGATTTTGGAAGGGTTTTCATATTTGTTCTACATCATTTAAATATTGAGGTGAAAGATAAATGGGTGATAGTACCTGCAGGTAAACTGGAATATATTGACCACGGTTACTTTACACATTGAAATTAAGCTATTACACTGCCTATGGTAGAATATACCAAGTGCTGTGTGTCTTTTTTAATCTGTGAAAAATTATCTGTCTGAGCAGATAAAACTTGTGCTTGACTAAACTTACCAGCTTTATGCAAGCAGACATATGAAGAGGAAAAGTACATTATAACAGATGAAAAATTCCTCCATTTCTGGCTTGCTAGAGGAAGAAAATTAAAGACTCTATCATACTGATTTCCTTGTTTGTTTGTTATCTCTCTACAGGGTTTATTTCAGAGATTAGCTTTGAATTTCCTGTATTTGCTTTCCCTAGAGTTAGTAATTTTCTTGTTTTGTTTGTTTGCTTCATTTTCTATGGACTTGCCAATTACTCATTCCTCAATTCTATCTCCATTGTCTCCCTTAAAAAAATCAACCTGACCTTGTGTTTGGGAGCCCCGTTGCCTAAGCATCATGCCTTTCTCAACATGCTCCCTCATTTTGGTCTAATGCATCTTCCAGTGGATTTTTGAGAAAGAATTCAAGAGGAATGCCAATTTTGGAGATCCTTCTTGTTTGAAAATGTATTCATTCTATGCTTACATTTGCTTGATGGCTTAGTTGGAAATAGAATTCTAGATTGGAATTCATTATCCTTGGCAATTTGGAGATGTTAGTCTGCTCTGGGAGCTGAAACCATTTTGATTTCTGAACTGTTGTGTGTAACATCTTTTTTATATCTCTGTCTCTCTGTTGGTTTTTCCCAGCATGCCACAATTACACGATGATGTGAGGTGGTGCATGTCTATTTCCGGCCTTTACATGGGGCATTTGGTACACTTTGTCATCCTGAAAACTCGCACCCTTCTTCTGGAATATCTTCCTGAATAATTTATTAATTTATTCCATTTCTTCTTCTATAATCCGTATTAGTGAAGAAGTTAGATTACGTAAACTGGTACTCTAGTTTATGTGTGTGCAAGTATGTATATATGTATGTATCTGTGTGTGTAGTTTATTATATTTTACATATTTATATAGAGTTAGATAGTAGATGTAGTTTTTATGCATGTATATATGAACTATATATTTTATTTCTCTCTCTTAGTATCCATTTTGTATCTTTTTTGTTTTATCTTCTGGGAAATTTTCTCTACTCTGTCTTTCAGACCTTTTATTGAATTTTTGTTTTTGCTATTTTTTTTCAAATCTCTAAGTGTCCTTTATTTTCTGACTGTTCCTTTATATAATACCTTGCATTTTTTTCTCTCTGTGTCTAAAAATATTGCTCATAAAAGTATTGCTCAGTTTTTCTTTTATCTAGCTTGTTTTACCTGCATGGCCTCCGTGGTCCCAAATTACTTTCTTCTCTTTGTCTTTATCCTCACCCTTTACTAACAGGTGTACCGAGATACTTTGTGAATGCCTAGGACAACTGTCCCCCACTTCTAATCCGGCATTCATGCCTAGAGAGCAGAGGGGCAGCAGACAGCACCCTCAGAGCTAAATGATGTTGTAAGACATGGATCTCAGCGCTTACTATGTACATGTTCCTTAATTTCCCTGTTTTTAGTAAGAGTCCCCATCTTCAACTATGCTCATACCCAGCAGTTCAGAGACCCTCTGTTTCATATCCTCTCTGGAGAATAATTTTGCCAGTCTTCTGCTGAGACTGGAAAATGCTATAGAAATCATATAGCTTCCTATTCATAAAGTGCAAAAGGGGGGTTGACACATTCAATAAATTTTCTTCTCAGCCTTCTTCACGGCCAGCATAGGATTGATATTTATGGTATATCAGTTAGAAATCGTTTCATTTCATTAGCATTTCTCAAATTTTGTTTCTCCTTTTGACCCCTGTTTTGGTGGCTTTATCTTTGAAAAAATTTCTTTGGGTTTTATTTATTAAATGTTTTTAAAGAACTGAAAATAAACACTGTGTTTAATCAATTACCTTCATCAGGACATTATATATCTTATTTTTTATAATGATACTATTTTTCTCTACCGACATTTACAAAAAGCCAAGCTTTAGTTATTTCTTGCTTAAATAAAATTTATCAAGAAATCAATAAAGCAGAGTTTGGATGGGTCAGGAACTCAAATCTTCCACTTGTATTCTAGATATGATTCCCTCTTGTGTTCAGGGACATCAATCTACCAATTTTCTTTCTCCTTATCACTCTGTCTCTGTCTCTTTCTCTACCACATTCTTTCTCCTTCATCTCTGTTATTTTGTGTAACGCATCAACCCCACCAAATACTTTTGTATTATTATTCTCATAATTTAAATAAAAGACCTCTTCTGACCCTGCTTCCCTTCCAGCTAATGCCATATTTGACTATTCTCCTTTATATCAAAAGTTATCTATATGAGCTTGTTTTTTCCAAACCTTCTGGTCAACTTTGCTTTAAATCAATGCCACCAGCCTTTTCCCCCTACCATTTCATCAACACTGCTCTTAACAAGGTGACTAGTAACCTCCATGTTATTAAATACTGTAGTCAGTCCCAGTCCTCATTTACTTAACCTATCAGACTATTGATCACATCCTTCTTGAAATACATTCCTCACTTGGCTGCCTTTCACATTGCGTTTGTCAGGTTTTCCTTTTACATCTTAAGTCACTTCTTTTTTGTTTCCTGTGCTGTTTTTTTTTTTTTTTTTCAGTTTTACTATTTCCTAAATTTGGCGTATGCCAGAGATTTTTCCTTGTATTTATTCTCTGCTATATCTACTCCCACTTATTTGGTGTCTTATTCTGTCCTCTTACGTTAAACACCAAACGTAAGCAAATTCCAAATTGATACACCACGTTCACATTTCTACCTCAATCCAACGTGCTAACATTGGCCTCCTAACTCTTACTCCCAAAACTTGCTCCTATTTAGGTCTTTCCCTCTGTATTCAGAACAGTATGTACTGACAGTTGCCACTCCAAATCTTTGTAGTCATATTTACACCTTGCTTTCTTTCAAACCCCATATCCAGTTGTCCAACAAATGGCATTAGCATCTGTATATGTACAGAATCTAACTACTTCTCACCACTGCGATTACCAAACTGTAACTACTACCATCCTTTTTCCAGTGCATTGCTATAGCACAGAGGTGCTTAACCAAGCTGGTTTTGCCTCCGAGACCTCCAAGGAGACCTTTGGCAATGTGTGGAGGATGCTGCTGAATAGCCTGTAATGCACAGGGCCCCCTCCTTACCTCACTCTGAATCCACCCATACGAACATGCAACACAAAATTATCTGGCTCAAAACATTAATAATGTTGATGTTGAGAAACTCAGTCATACAACCTCATGAGTATTTGTCTTGATTCCACCTGTCTCTCCTCTAGAAACTAGAATATTCCTATTAAAATGTAAATGAGATTTTTTGCCTCTTACGATGGAAGTCCTCTAATAGATCTTCAGTTCAGTGTTGTTTCATTTGCTCACTATTCATACTGATGTACACCTGAAAGAAGGTGTAGGATTTGAAACTAATTAGAGAGTTATGAATAAAACATTGAATAAACACTTATGTTAAGGGTTTCTACTTTTTTTGAGAGAGAGAGAGAGAGAGAGGCACAGAGAGAGAGAGAGAGGGAGAGAGAATCCCAAGCAGACTCCAAGCTCCGTGCAGAGCCCAACATGGGGCTCGATCTCACAGTCATGAGTTCATGATGTGAGCCAAAATCAAGAGTCAGACACTCAACCAACTGAGCCACCCAGACACCCCAAGGGTTTCTACTTCTATAGGAAGTAATACCCAATTCTTTCTCCAATTGTTATTTTATATATGTGTGTGTGTGTGTGTGTGTGTGTGTGTATAATGTATATAAACCCAACTATACCAACCCAAATATGTTATATAATGTATATAAACCCAAATATATATATGTTATATAA
>NW_024412414.1:12762951-12836662 GCF_014898765.1 Herpailurus yagouaroundi | reverse complement strand
ATATGTTATATAATGTATATAAACCCAAATATATATATGTTATATAATGTATATAAACCCAAATATATATATGTTATATAATGTATAAACACCCAAAGATAAATGGCCTAAATATTTTCAACCCTACACACAGTCTTTTATTAAACATTATTAATATTTGGAGAAACTTTTGTCCTGACTAGTCAAAGTAGATTTTCACACCAATATCAGCCCCCAAATATTGTTAAAATCTTTTAAAAATGAATAAAAATAGCAGTTCCAAGGAATTATGACAGTAACCAAGGTGTTTGCAACATAAGGGACAATATTCTGGAGAAAAGAAAAGCACAGATAGGTGATCACAACACTCCCCAGTGTTTTTCTCCTCCAGAAACTTGTCACTTCCCAAGCAGTATGAATCAAGAATTTGTAAAATTTAAAAATTAAAACAAAGAAACAAACACAGAAAATATCTCAAACAGAAATTTTGGTTGCTTCATGGTGCAAGGAAGACAAAAATTGGGGCTCAGAATTTTCCAGATAAAACGAACCTACTATACAACCTGACCTTGAATGGAGGCACTGGAAGGACTTTGCCCTGGTAATAAAAACAGAACACAATTGACCACCGATCAAAAAGACTGATATTCAGTCTCCATTCATATCCAGTCCTGATTGTATTCTGCTGTTTTTAGTTGCCTGCGTAGAAAAATAAATCTTCTTGGAAAAAATATAAACGAATAAAACATTTATTTACATTGCAATGCATATTCAGTAAAATATTACCAGGAATAGCTGGAGCCAGGATCAAAACCCAGCTGAACATCAGACATTAGCAATAAGTCACAGCCAAGAGGAGTATGAAAGTTATTAGACAAGGGTTTTAAATAATTGTGATTAATATGTTAAAAAATAGATGACAAGATGGCAAATTTTAGAAGGGAAATGACATGTATTAAAAATCAGTTGGACAGAGAAAAACAAATACCATATGGATTCACTTATATGTAGAATCTAAAAAACAAAAGAAAGGAACAAACAAACAGAAACAGACTCATAAATACAAGAATAAACTGGTTGTTACCAGAAGGGAGGGAGATGAGGAGGATGGGCAAAATAGGTGAAGGGGATTAAGAGGTACAAATTTGCAGTTGTAAAACCAATAAGTCATGAAAATTAAAAGTACAGCATAGGAGATATAGTCAGTAATATCGTAAAAACACTGTACGGTGACAGATGGTGACTGTTTATTATCGTGAGCATTGAGTAATGTATACAGTTGTCAAATCACTATGTTGTGCACCTGAAACTAATATAATATTGTGTGTCAACTATACTGCAATAAAAGAGAATCAATTGGAAGACTAGAGCTTAAAACCACAAAAGCTACAATTAAGAACAATAGAGATTGATTTAATACCAGATTAGATGTGGCAGAGAAAAGAATTAGGAAAATGGAGAGTGTGTAAACGGAAAATATCCAGACTGCAACATGGAGAGAAAATGCAATGAGAAAGACAACAAAAGGACATAAGGATATATTGGATATGAATAGTTCCAATATTGTGATACTGTAGTTCCAAAAGGACTGGAGAGGAGAGAAAGAAAATGAGGGATGGACAGTATTTGAAGAAGTATTTGCCAGAGATTTAAAAACAAACAAACAAACAAAAAACCTGAAAATGACAGCAGCCATCCTTTTCAGGAAATTCTATGAGCCCTAATTAGGGTAAACACAAAGGAAAGTTTAAGCACATAGTAGTGAAACCAAAAAAGAAAAGAAAAACTATCCTGATAAAATACATACATTATCTTCAAAATAACAACAATAAGACTGGCAGTTGTTACAACAGAAATAAGAAAATCCGAAAGTCTGTGGAATGGCTTTTCTAATGGGCTGAAAGACCACAGTGATAAGAATTCAACTCCCAGCAAAAATATCCTCCCTAATGAACACAAATTAGAGATGCTTTCACACAAACAAAACCTCTGAGAATCCATCACTATCAAAAGTACACTACAGGAAGTATTGATGACATCCCTATGGCTACAATAAAATATCCCAGATCAAAGCTTGTAAATGGAAGAAAAAATAAGAGGCATGGAAAGGGTTAGTATGTTCCTTTGTAGGTTAAATTGAGATTCTGAGGACTTAGGAAGAGGACCAAATTTCAAGTATTCATTTCGAGCCTTCACAATATCAGAGAATTTTGTCACCTGTTTGAAGTGCTATTTGTACACTAGATTCCTTTATGTTGGTGTCTTAGCAACATTTCCTATAATGTCATTAGACAGATGAAGGCAGACTCACGTTTGTACAGAGTAAAGAAAGGTTTGGTGATTTTTCTTGTTTTTGTCCATTGTTGGAAAGAAGTTGATAACTTCAGAAATACTTGAGAAGTTACTATTCTGAACAGTCACACTGAAAGATTATTACTCACAGATGAAAGTTCCAACTGAGTTGAAGGTACAAAAGAAAGAAACAAATACAAAGTGACGCAAAAGAATATTTTCCGGATGGTCAAGAAAGCCCAATTATATATTTTCTTGCCATTCCCTAGCTTCTAAAAATGTAGTTAGGGATCATAATATGCAATTGATACATGGAAGAAGTCTCATTTGTGTTTAGAGAAATCATGCTGAGGAATTCTGACAGAATTTTTAATATTAGTTTTCATGTGTTTTGAGATGCTCATAACTGAAGATGTATTCTGGAAGCATCTTTGGCTATTACAGCAATATGAATTTGAGTAAGGCTATTCATCAAAAGCATTATAGATCTTATTAAACCTTTCATTTTACTTCTTCAGAACAGGATTATTAGATCAAGCTATTTTTATATGATTTGTATCTCATGAAAAGAGATTGAAAATGGAAATATTAAAATTCTATAATTTTATTAACTCTTCATGAATGTTTGTCATTAATATTTAGAATAATCTTCAAAAAGTGATAGGTCCTGGGCTCCTGGGTGGCTCAGGCAGTTAAGCCTCCCACTCTTGATTTCGGCTCAGGTCGTGATCTCATGGTTCCTGAGATCCAGCCCCACATCGGGCTCTGGACTGACAGCAAGAAGCCTCTTGGGACACTCTCTCTCCCTCTCTCTCTGCCCCTCCCCTGTTGGCATGTATGTACAAGCACACCCATGTACTCGCATTCACACACACACCTCTCTCTCTCTCTCTGTCTCTGTCTCTCTCTCTCAAAATAAACTTGAAAAAAAGTGGTGGGTCTTCATCATTTCATCACTTTACAAGCTGAATGGGAAAGATGCCCCCTTATTTTGTACATAAATTATTCACTAACTTCATCATTTCTTTCTGTTTTTCTTTTATTACAAATGAGTATTACACACAGAAAAGTCGAAAAAATAGTATAAGGAACTCTTATTCACCCATCAGTCAGGGTTGTTAATCATCAACTCATATCTATCTTTGTTTCATCCATACCCCCACCTACTACTTGCTCAGCATCCACCTCAGATATCTAGAGGCAAATCATAAACATCATAATTTCATGTGTAAATATTTCATAATGTATCTTTAAAAGAAAAGGGAATCTTCTTTTTAATACAATAATAAACCAGTTTTATTGTATTACAAACTTAGCAATGATTCTGAATTATTTACAGTTCAAATTTACATGATTGTCTCATAAATATGCATTTCTATGTATACGTATATGCTAAGTAAATACACACAGATAAGTACATATCCATGTGTATGGTGTGTGTGTGTTAATTCTCTTCACCCATGACAATCCTACTTCCAAACATTGTTTTACAGAATCTTTATATCCCAAGATGTATTAAGAGGTGTTACATGGATTAAAACTGGTCCCTATCTAGTAAGCGTAAGAAACTGAGAATTAAATGTGCTTTAAGAAGTTTCTTTAATCCAAAATTCTCAGAGCTTTTAATATGCTAAAATGTACCATGGCACTGTAAAGGCAGATATGGTATAGAGAATTGATTACACTTAAATAACCTCAAAAGTCCATTTTTATGTATTTATTTTTTGAAGCATTACTAACCAATTCCATTTTACTAAATATGACCTTTTCCTGGATCTAAAGCATTAGAGACTTTCTGACAATATATTTACATAACTTGGATTTTCCTTAAATAGAAATTTCAGGTTCAGATTTCAAAACCTGAAGCAGTATTTCTCAAAATGTGGTCCCTGGACTAACTACAGCAAAATCGACTGAAAAAGTGGCCTGTTAAAAGTCCATATTCTTGGTTCCCTTCACAGACCTACTGAATCAGTATTTCTGGTAGGAGTTGAGGATTTCACATTTTGAGCATGTTCTCTCAGGAGTTGTTATGCATGCTACAAAGTTTAAACTTCTAGAATTTCTACAAATACTTAAGGAATTTGCTACAAGAAGTAGAAGATGATTCAGAATGAAAAGGAGCAACTATCTTTTGTTCCAAGAGAAAGAGGCTTAAAGAATTTCAAAGTTTCACAGGTGGGAGAGTATAGCATAGGTGACTTCTTTCCTTTTTAATTTGTTATAATTCAGGCCATAATGGTCTCACTTATCCATAAATACAAGAAGTACTTCAGTCTTAACCATGAACTTCATGTTATTGTACCTACTCTATTGGTATTTAAGGACTCCCAGAAAGGAGAAGACTAAATGTGTGTATATACCTCCCTCCACTCCCTGAGAGTGATTTGAATGGTTTCGAAAAAAATAAAAATAAAAGTCTCTGATAATAGAATTTCTTAAGAGTGCAAGTGTTTGCAAAGGAGCAGTCTCGACTGGTTAAGGAACTAAAGATTAGTCCTTGTTTTTTTTTCCTAAAATGGCATTAAAGGTTCTGTATATTTCTGCTGCACAAGAACCACTCTCCCCTTCTCTGCGAGTGTGATTTTGTCCCTGCGGGGTATTCACTTGGAATTGTGAGCCCGGAGCTGCGCGTGGTTGTAGGAGAGAGCTCTGTAGGGTAGCAATGAGCAGCCTCGTGGCTCAGAGCCACCTACACAGGATTAGGGCAGATCTGCATGTGGTGTGGGCAGAAGACACAGTAGGTAAAAGACTTCTTGTCCAAGCACCCCCTCACCCACAAGGAGACTATGCGTAGGGGAATGACGCTCGGGTAATCATCTATGCTCTTCTTTTGGATAAAAAAGCCTATTTACATAGAAGATATTTCTTTTTAAATTTAATCTATTTTTCCACCCTACAGATAATGGTATGTCTCTGCTTCATATTTTCAACGCTTCCCATTTTCTTTCCGCAAAAAGAGTACATTTCTAAGCGTGTCACCCAGGACTAGCTTCATTGGTGTGCGGCTCCTCCGCATAGGACCCTGTGCTGAGAAAGGCCCCGTTTTGGTTTATCGCCCTGATGTCACTGTCCTGAAATGCTTAGTCATCTTGTCTCTGAAGTCCTACTTTGTCAGTGAAGTCTACCGGGACAGCGGAGCATGCTTGCAAGCAGAGGAACTATACTGGGTGGCGGCAGGTGTGCCCACGTGAGGTGCAGCAGCAGCAGCCCATTTGCAAACAGGCTCAGCCCTATGGACCAAGCAGACAGTGTCCACGCCTAAGAGTCGGTACGGTGTAGACCCCCCTGCCTCGTGGCAGTCAGGAGTTCTGAGGCCCTGAAAGTGGGTCCATCAGGTTGGTGGAGGTGATGGTCACAGCAGCCCCAGAAGTTTCAGTGGCCGACTGCAAAGGGCCTCACAGGAGCAAGGAGCTCAAAGCAGTCAGTGCCGGGAAGTAATGTTGAGAGGCCCGCTGGCCCAGAGTCCATGTAATCTTTGTGACATTTGCACAAATAGTGACTCTTCAACCTGAGCCCCAGGACGGAACTGTCAGCGTTCAGGCAGTAACTTTGTTAGCAAAGACTTACAAAATAATTGCCTGCACCTGAGCATTGCAAAAAGGCGTATCACAGAGTTATTCACATTCTTCAAAGAGTTTAGCATACCTTGTTTTTGAACATTTGTCCAACATTGGAAAGCTAATATCCAGAGGCTTAAAAGCAGAAATTAAATGTAAAGACTTTTCCACTCAGTGGTAAAGAACACTTTTTATAGGAAGCTCCAGGTGACCTAATTATTAATGAGTGTTTCCCTGTAACTGAAGATAAGGCAAGAGAATGCGTAAACAGGCATTTTGGAGTATACCCAAGTCATGAAGACACTTTTAGTGTCTTGTACAGCCTTCAGAAGTTACAGGGTATGTCGGAAGAGCATTAAAGTTCCACTGTTCACATTTACACCTAAAATTTAATTCAGAATTACGCGAAATGCATTTGGATGAAGAGTTAAATCTTCTAAGAAATATTGTCCCATGAGAATCATCAGCTGTAGATGTTCTAAAATTTATATTTCAAAATATATCTATCCCAATGTTGTCACATCCTGTAAACTACTGTTTACAGTCCTGTAACAGTTATATCAGTAGAAAGATGCTTTGCAAAATCAAATATCAAAAAATATTTGTAATTTTGCATTCATCATGAGCAACCGATACCGGTTACTTCAAGTGAAAATGAAATTGCGTAAAACAAATTCTAATAATTTAAGAAGCACATTTATGGAAAGTAAGAGAAAGCTTAGATCAAGCCAGATATAACTTTAATAAAGGCATTATTTAATGTATTATATAAAACTGACAACAAAAATATATATATATATTTTTTGCAATTTGTAAGTTTATGTTGCTCCAATGCATCACTATTACCCTATTACATTTTATAAGTTATACAACATTCCTAAAGAAAGTTGCTTTATATTCAGTACATTTTTTTAAGTTTATTTATTTTGTGAGAGACAAGAGTGGGGAGGGACACAGAGAGGGAGAGAGAGAATCCCAAGCAGCCTCTGGGCTGTCAGTGCAGAGCACAACGTGGCGTTCAGTCTCCCAAACCTTGAGATCATGACCTGAGCCAGAGTCGGATGCTTAACTGACTGAGCCACCCAAGTCACCCCACATTTTCATTTCACACTGTGACCCACAAATTATGTAGCAGATCCTAAAGATATTTCAGGCTTATGTCTTCACTATGACTATGACTATGACCCAGGTTCGTATTTTCCAATTTTACTCCTGTATTACTCTCTAATACTGGGATTTCTAGCAATGACTGCCCTGCACGTACTATGTTTCTTCTTCGCACAGATTGTTTGTAAATGCTCTTGCATCTTGCTGGTATGGGCACCTTCTCCCTACCTGCTGTCTTTACCAAAACTCCTATTTGCCTTTTACTCTCAGCTAAAACAACTCTTTCTCAATAAACTGACCCCTCAGGATTCCCCATTTTAATGGAATCATTCACTTCTAATATATGACACTTATCACAGCTGTAATTATGTACCCATTAATATGATTTGATTCATGCCAACTTCCTACTTTAGACTTAAATCTCTGTGAAAGCAGGCACTGTATGGTTTTTATTTGTTGCTGATTTTTTTCCTCCACATTCCTTTGTATTTCCAATACTTAGCAGATTGCTAGAATTTGGTAGGTGCTCAGTAAATACCAGTTAATAAGTGAAATAACTAGTGATGATATCTAAACATTATAAATTATAATAATACAAATATTTCTTATTCATGAAGTTTTAGTCATTATTAGTGTCCTACCGATGAGCTATGTATACAGGGAATGATTTGTCTCACTTTGCTACTTTGTGGTGCCATAAATGGAAGGAGTTGCTGTCATTTTTAATGTTTGAAAATTACTTTAATTGCATGATCTAAAACTTTAAATCAGAGCAGTTTTGCTCAACCAACGCATCCAATTAGCCAACTCATCCTCCCATAAATGTAAATAAGACATTAGTGATACATTCTTTTTCCAAGAAATTACATCAGGAAAATATTTTCTAGTTCCGAAAAGTGTTCTTGAAACCCTGGTTATCATTTATCCTTACTTTGGGGGAGAGCAGTGAACAAGGCTTGAAATTAGGAATGGATTGAGTCCACAGAATCATTCTTCAAACTTTTCTCCAAAAATAATTAGAATGAAAAGTGTATGCATCTAATATAATAAAGGAGAGAACATTTTTAAATTATGTAAACATAAAGATACATCTGAGGTAGATTGAGTTAGATTTTCTGTGTTATATTCAGAAATACATATGTGTTTTTATTTTTCCATGGCTCTCTTATCAATACATACCTTAAAACCCAAGATTATTAATTTCTATTTTTTGCTCCTGAACTTTTACCAAGGTAACAGTTGCAATTTTTAAATATTAGAGTAAGACTTAGCATTCTGTTGATAGAACACAGAGGCACACGAATCCATTTCAACACAGAAATTCAGGCTCAGTACAGTTTGGATTCTGGAGTAGCATGAATAAGATAGAAGGAAAGTAAAATGTTCAGTCCATCTCCTTTAGGGTTAAACTTTATCTTACAAATGATCTTTAGAGAAACAGATCTGCCAGTCTCCCATTTCACAGTTTTGAAACTTCCTTAGGTATAGTATTTTTTTTTCAGTAGAATTTTCCCAAACCCCTATTTCTTAAATGTAAATTCCTTAAAAAAATATTTTATTTTGGTCAGATAGTGCATATCTGTGTCCAAGTGTATGTCCAGGCCTTCTTTATGGTTACTGAATTTCCTATTCGGTCAATCTTTAGCCCTCTAAAATCAGAAGTATTTATTTTGTTATTAAAAAAAATGTAGTCTCTGTCCCAAAAATAAATAAACGTTGAAAAAAAAATTAAAAAAAAAAAAAAAAAAAAAGGGGCGCCTGGGTGGCGCAGTCGGTTAAGCGTCCGACTTCAGCCAGGTCACTATCTCGCGGTCCGTGAGTTCGAGCCCTGCGTCGGGCTCTGGGCTGATGGCTCAGAGCCTGGAGCCTGTTTCCGATTCTGTGTCTCCCTCTCTCTCTGCCCCTCCCCCGTTCATGCTATGTCTCTCTCTGTCCCAAAAATAAATAAACGCTGAAAAAAAAAAATTAAAAAAAAATGTAGTCAGATGTGATCTATTACTATGAGTCTCTTTAAAATTTTGTTTAATGTCTATTTATTTTTGAGAGACACAGAGACAGAATGTGAGTGGGCTGGGGCAGAGAGAGATGGAGGCACAGAATCTGAAGCAGGCTCCAGGCTCCGAGCTGTCAGCACAGAGCCTGACATGGGGCCCATACTCACGAGCTGTGAGATCATGACCTGAGCTGGAGTCAGATGCTCAGCTGACTGAGCCACCCAGGCGCCCCACTATGCATGTCTTTTAATCAGGGAAATCAGGACTCTCAAGTTCAACTAGAGTATTTTTGGAAATGAGCTTTGAAATGTTGGTCACTGGAACACTAGGACTTGTAGAACAATGGTTGACATTGTGACTGATGTTTCTGGAGGGAAGTTTTTTTTTTTTAATGTTTATTTATTTTTGAGAGAGAGAGAGAGAGAGAGAGAGAGAGAGAGAGAGAGAGAGAGAGGGAGAGGGGCAGACAGAGAGGTAGACAGAGGATCCAAAGAGGGCTCTGCGCTAATAGCAGAGAGCCTGACGTGAGGCTTGAACTTACAAACCATAAGATCATGAACTGAGCCCAGGTTGGATGCTTAAGTGACTGAGCCACCCCAGTGGCCCAGGGAAGCCACTCAGGGAAGACCAGGTAAGATTTTTGACAGATGTATAATTCTGATGTTGCAAAATCTGGATAAGAGAGGGAAAACATGCATCTTTACTATTCATGTTGCATCTTTAGGTGAAATAGAAAATTATGATCACAACTGTGTCAGAAATAGGACATATATTATATTCACACCAGTAAATATAATATTATGATTATATTTAATAAGTACCATTTAATAGGTAAATGGTAGAATATATGATTATAATCCTCTACATAAACTATTGTAGTTATCATCTTAATGACATCCTTTTTCTCCTAGTATATGAAACTAACACAGACTAGGGCTGCAACCAGTATGTGGATTTTAATGTTGCACCTAGAATTTTAGAATTAAAAAAAAAAAAACTGTGTGGTGCATTTTTCATATACAAAATGCTGTCTTTTGAAGTCCAGAGTTTTCTATAAACTACTTATTTTTGTATAAAATACGAGTAAAACCATATCTTACTTGTATGACAAGTAATAAGCTACACTGATTAATGCAGAAATATTTGAATACAAGGGGAATACAGTTATTCCTACTGAATATGGTAGAGTTCTAAGTTGTACTTATACAATTTCAAACAATTGCATGACCATTCAAAATATGCGTTTTATTGCCATATGCTCACATTTTATAAGCTTTTCATAATAATAATATTTTTTCTCAACAGAGAGGACTGTTATTACCATTCCACCTTCCAAAATGGATGTTACAGTTGGAGAGAGTATAGTCCTACCATGCCAGGTGTCCCATGACCCCTCCATTGAAGTTATATTTATATGGTCTTTCAATGGAGATGTCATAGACTTAAAAAAAGGAGTGGCTCATTTTGAAAGGATTGGAGGAGTAAGTTGCCCAAATTTTTAAGTACTTAATAAAATAAATCAAGTCTTTTCACGTGAATCAACATCTTCCATAATTATTCTCCCCATATTTATTTGCATGGATAACCCCTGTTTATGAAGCTGCATCTGTTTTTGTTTTATTTTGTTTTATGACTTTCATAGTAACGCTTGTGTTCTAGATAATTAAGGGGATAGGAAAAGGGATCATATAGGAGCAACGACAAT
The DNA here is from genome assembly GCF_014898765.1 of Herpailurus yagouaroundi. Classification (NCBI taxonomy): domain Eukaryota; kingdom Metazoa; phylum Chordata; class Mammalia; order Carnivora; family Felidae; genus Herpailurus; species Herpailurus yagouaroundi. The sequence continues at coordinate 12,826,025 of NW_024412414.1, read as the reverse complement.
GATACTAGTATATCTCTTAATTTCAAAGCTGTCCCATATTTAATATTTATCCAGCTGTAAAAAAAAAAAAAATGGGCCCTGCTGGGTATGATTATGTTTTATCCCCTTTTCGCTTTCTATCTGCAGGAATCTGTTGGGGATTTGATGATAAGGAATATTCAGTTAAATCATTCAGGAAAATATCTATGCACAGTGAAAACAACTCTGGAAAGTTTATCTGCTGTGGCTGATATCATTGTTAGAGGTAAGCATAATGGTGGAAACAAATGAGCACTTTATTCACAGCAAAAAATGTTAATAAGTGAATGGTAGATCTCTGAGTAACCATATCATGATAAAGAAGTGAGGTAAAAATACAGATTTTTTATTTTCTAAACCTCAGGACTCCATGGCATATGTAGTGTGGATATGGATATTGAATGGAGTAGGTTTTGTGTATTTATAACGAACGATCAGTCTCAGCAAGCAGTGTCAGTCCGTAAAACGTAGCCATGCCTTCTATCTATCATAAAGCGTCCTTATCAGAAGAGGGTCAAAGTGATACATTCCTGTAGTTCTCTATATAAGTCTCGTTTACTCAAGGTACCTTTTGAAAAAGGAATAGATGAAAGATGTTCCCAATTTTTGAGAGTTCTCAATTTTTCAGAGTAGCTCCCTAATGGGTGATATTCACCCATCTCATGATTGAAATTCTCTAATCTTCAAAGGAACCATTCCTAAATTAGTATCTCGCCATGTAAACTGAACTAATAGGGCTTTATCTCACATAACTTGTTAACAATACCTTGTGTTCAATATTGTATTTTCTAAGCGTAAGAGAGAAAAATAAACTGCCCCGTCCCAAATCAATGAATTTAATAATTTTCAATATAGTTATCATCCAACGTATTTTTCAAGGTCCACCAGGTCCCCCTGAGGATGTAAGAGTGGAACACATTTCCAGTACTACTTCTCAACTAAGCTGGAGACCAGGCTCAGATAATAATAGTCCCATTCAAATATTTACTGTTCAGGCTCGGACACCATTTTCTGTGGGTTGGCAGGCTGTTTCGACTGGTAAGTGACACCAGGGTTTGGGGGTAGTTTTCTAAAACAGGTGTATCTGTTTGTTCAATTGGTTGATATTAAGTAGTGCTGGTTTTCCTGCCTGAATCCCCCCCTCTTTTCAGTTCCAGAAATTCTCAATGGTAAGACGTACAATGCAACAGTGGTTGGTTTGAGTCCTTGGGTGGAATATGAATTTCGTGTCGTTGCTGGGAACAGCATTGGGATTGGAGAACCAAGTAAAGCATCAGAATTGTTAAGAACCAAAGCGTCAGGTAAGAAATTAATGTCTTCTAAACACGCTCTCTGTGCTACTAGCAGAGAGCCTGACATGAGGCTTGAACTTACAAACCATAAGATCATGAACTGAGCCCAGGTTGGATGCTTAAGTGACTGAGCCACCCCAGTGGCCCAGGGAAGCCACTCAGGGAAGAGCAGGTAAGATTTTTGACAGATGTATAATTCTGATGTTGCAAAATCTGGATAAGAGAGGGAAAACATGCATCTTTACTATTCATGTTGCATCTTTAGGTGACATAGAAAATTATGATCACAACTGTATCAGAAATAGGACATATATTCACACCAGTAAATATAATATTATGATTATATTTAATAAGTACCATTTAATAGGAAAATGGTAGAATATATGATTATAATTCTCTACGTAAACTATTGTAGTTATCATCTTAATGACATCCTTTTTCTCCTAGTATATGAAATTAACACAGACTAAGGCTGCAACCAGTATGTGGATTTTAATGTTGCACCTAGAATTTTAGAATTAAAAAAAAACTGTGTGGTGCATTTTTCATATACAGAATGCTGTCTTTTGAAGTCCAGAGTTTTCTCTAACCTACTTATTTTTACATAAAATATGAGTAAAACTATGTCTTTTATGACAAGTAATCTACACTGATTAATGCAGAAATATTTGAATACAAGGGGAATACAGTTGTTCTTTATGGTATCGATCTTACAAAGAAAAAGTAAGAAGTATTTTTATGGGTCTTGTAGGATTTGGGGCCCCAAATCAGTGGCAGGAAACCAGCAGCTTTCATTTTCACATTTTTAGGTACACAAAGCAAGGAATATTTTCTCCTAAATATAAGTTCAATGAGAGATGATTATAGCTAGGCAGGCATATCAAAAATAAGAGTTTTTCAGAAACTGTCCTCTCATCTCATTTTCTAGCCAAACTCCAGCAGGGAATCTGTACATTTGTAGATGCAAATGAGTTAGTGCTTGTTTCATTAAATGTTGTAGCCAAGAATTAATTGAGACTCTGTTGGTGCAGTCAGCCACACATTTCCATCTATTTCTCAACTCTGACCTAGTTGCAGCTTCATTGAGCAATAGTATAAATTATTTCCCATGCAAATGAGGTAAATCCTGAGCTCATTTAACAGAAGCACTAATTGAGCATCAGCTGGTTCACTGAACAGCAAAATACAGGTGGAACCTGGCTCAGAAATCACCCCTTCTTAAGTTTTTTTCAATGGATCCGTTTTGTTCCATTCCTAACTTTACATCCAGGGTCACATTTGATCTTCTTGCTGCGTACCGCTGACAAATTCACTTTCTTACTCAGCGACATAAGTGAGGGATCGCTCTGTTGTCACTGGCTCAGCTTAACAAGCACAAACTAATTCAATTAAGTGTGCTCAACTGTCCGATGTCAGTGAGGCTTTTCCAAGTTAAAGATAATATAAGTATTTTTATTTTAGAATTGGAACTGAAAACAACGTATTTGACAGTAATATCTTAAGTTAAATCATCCTAGCAGTTTAGAGGTGAGAGGAGAGTCATTCATTTTACAGAGGAGGAAAAGAAAGATCAGGATCATGGCTGACTGTTTCAGACAGAGGCAGGATTTGAACTCAGACCTTGAGACTTGGGCATCAGCGTTCTCCATAACCATGGGTCTTAATCTAGATGAGCAAGAGATTGGCATAAGGAGATGTGTATATATAGAAATTCCCAGGCCTTACCATAGACTGATTGGAAAAGAATCTCCAGGGGTTGCCTATGACTTGATATTAGCTTGAGTTTTAGGTCATTTGTTTACAGCTTATTTCTATCATGGTAGCTTTGGCAGGCTTGACTCTAATACTAAAGTTTTACAGTAAGGATTGTACATTACTTTCTATTAACCATTGACACTCTTCTTTCAGTAGCATAATGAGACTCGATGTTCATAATAATTACCCTGAGGTTCTGAATCATACTGAATGAAGTGTGTTCTTTTTCCTTTCCTTTCCTTTCCTTTCCTTTCTTTTCTTTTCTTTTCTTTTCTTTTCTTTTCTTTTCTTTTCTTTTCTTTTCTTTTCTGTTTTAGCTCCTTAAAGACCCTTCTTCCTAGTATGGTTTTAGGTTTAATATGGTTCATTTGAAAATGGAATAAAAAAGGAACTTTATTAGCCAGAATATTGGAAACTTGGTAAAAAGCAAATTAAAGTTTACTCTAAAATAATTTCCTTATGTGTCTACACTATTTAATGGTTCTGAAAAAGTGTTACCATATGTTGTCAAGTACCAGAAAACTTGCAACTATAGAACCCACTCTGATTTACGTTGTTTTTGGCCAAAGGCCATGGAAGACTTAGAAAGTAGGGTCTAGGTACAAGACAATCTTTTAAATACATGTGAAGGTTAAAGCAGGCAAGGTTAGGGTATATTTGAATATGAAAATGGGTCATGCCTGACAGGTGCTATTATTAAAAAGAACAATTAGACTATCATATCACTATGCTGTTTCTGAAGTTCAACATCTGTATCAAATGGCAGTAAATAAAATAAGTAGTCTAGGTTTGTCTGAATGGTTTCCACAGTGGGAAAAAAAATTTGAAATGGGCAATTAAACATTGCATATTTTAATTCCTGCCTACCAGTCGGCCAACGTGCTCAGGCACGCCCACCCTCCCACCTCTGGATTTTAATCCAAATGGTCAAAGACAGATAATTGCATATGTTTCAACATTTAGAAAATATATCCTGCAGGAGCACCTGGGTGGCTCAGTCCGCTGAGTGACTCTTGATTTTAGCTTAGGTCATGATCTCACAGTTTGTGGGTTCATTGCTCTGTAGGGCTCTGCACTGATGGTGCTTAGCCTGCCCTCTCTCTTCCTCGCTCTCTTAAAATGAATAAATAAGCTTTAAACTTATATATATATCCTGCAGAGCTATCCATTATCACAGCGTTAGGGTACATCTGCCATTATTCCATGAAAGGATTATATTTTAACATTTCCACATGTGTAAAGTAAAACCCCATTCTGATGATATACAAGGCCCACATATACCACTGTCATCAATTTTGTAATTTTCCTCAGACTACTTATTATTCATTATACTAGTCCTCACAAGGGTATACTTGAAGGGCATAATTGTTTTCTAATTCACACAAATGATCGTCATCTGGAATGTTCTACCACAGAGCCTTAGAGTCCTAGAGTTAAACGGAGAATATCCCCTCAGTCACATCCCTGACAGGAGGCCGCGTCCTTAGCTGGCAAGTGAAAGGTTAGGGGGAAGAAACCTTCCTGTTCCGTACTGAGAGATGTGAGATTTAAACACAGAGTTATAATTACAAGACTTACTTACATATTTTTAAGAATGTGTTTTTAAATGTTAAACTATCTTGATGACTAAAAAAAAAAGAAAAATCAGTTTGTTTAAAAAAAAGAATTAATTAATATATTGCCTCAGTAACTTGTTTACAGCACAACTGTATAATTAGGCCCTAAATCAGCAGTGTCACTGTTACCATCTGAATGGAACATCATTTTGCCAATTAGTAGATGATGCATAATAATGTCAAATACACGATGTTACTCGATTTTTAATTAATTTTGGAGCCAGGGTGCTCATGTATCAAACACAACTGTGTCCTCTCTCTTAGAAATTTGGATATGTGTAAACATAATTTATGTTCATTAAAAATGCAAGACTGTCTCACAATGTGCAGCATGAAATGTTGAAAGGTGAAATCTAAAAACAAAATGCCTCCTGATGAAGATGTACTTTAATAATTGCCATCCCACATTTCTTTTGGTTGCTTTCAGTGCCTGTTGTGGCGCCAACAAACATCAACGGAGGTGGAGGAAGTCGTTCGGAACTCGTCATTACGTGGGAGGTAATTTTCTGTCCAACTGAGTTATTTTGAAAGAAAAAGATTTAGCTGGCCAGGAAGAATACTGAAAAACAAAAAGATTTATTTGATCACTACGGAGAATATATAAAAATACATGGTATAAAAGACTCCCCATGATGAATTACTTAGAGGAGGTATGGAAACTCTTCTTATTTCTACTCAAGTGAGAAAGGATAACGGACTCAACACAATTCTCTCCCACATATAAGAAAAACAACTTCAAAGTCTATTTCAGGTTTGTCAGTAGCATTTTAATTATTACTTGAGGGACTAGACATTATTGTGTTTATTGTCTCTGGGACTATTGTGCACGAGTTAGACTCTGTAGCGTGCAAGTAGAAAGTTCTTTTCCTATCACTGTTCTTTAAGGCCTTCCCTGCATCTAGATAAAAGCTCGAGCAAATGGTGTAGCTTTTGTGATTATTATCCTTATGAATTAACATATGGGCTCATTTTTATACTTGTTATAGATTTCAGCCTGGTTTATTACCATAAACTTTAGACTTTCCTCCAACGTAACGTTTCTTGTTTCTGGTAGCTTGGGTTTGCCTCAACCTAGGGCTTCTACGGTGTGAAAGGCAGTGTAGAGTCAGATCTTTACCTATTCCCCATTCTGCTGTTGAATTTCTCCTTCCTCATTCACTGTTACCTCTTGCTTCTCCAGAGTTATAGTGGGTTTGGGCTGGGAGAAGAGGAAAAGTACTAAAAAGATCCTGACTGCTGGTACACTTGTAATTTGATTTTGGTGTATTCCAAAAGTGGCAAATGACCAGACGCTGTTATTTTTTTTATTAAGTTTTTAATTTTAATTCCAGTGTAGTTAACATACAATGGGATATTAGTTACAGGTGTACAATGTAGTGACATTAATATAGAGCACATTATTTAGTGCCCATCATGAGAAGTGTGCTCTTCAATCCCCATCACCTGTTTCACCACCCCCCCCAACTTCCCCCTCCTGTACCCATCAGACGCTGTTATTTTATAGTGTATTTGTGTTTTTGTTTTTTTTTTTTTTGTTTGCTTCTGTTTTTTGGTTGGGGGAGTGGGGCATCCAGAAGATCCCGCACGGGACTCCTAGTTATAATTCCTTGGTGCAAAGCCAATTGACTGCTGAAAAGTCTCCTCAATTCCTGGGGTCTGGCATGGTTCATACTAGCCTCTTCTAGAGTAGATTATCTTTCTCTTCTAGATGGTCTTTGTGGATAGAGTCCCTTTCAAAGCTGCTCATGGACAGGTCCCTTGCATGAAATGCACATTTACCCTCAGCAAACACCTTTGCTCTGTGTTCATTAGGAGTGTAGTACATGCCTGCCTAACCTCTCTTTTCACTCTGCCACCATGTGCTGTCCAGATCTCTCTCCCCTTTACAAGTTTCTCAGGCATTTCTTAGTTAAAAGAACCCATGTGTCCCAAATTCCAGAGAGCACATACCGGCTGGTTCTTTGTGAGGCCTCTTCAGATGGTTAGGCAAATGATAAGAAGTGGCCTCTTTAGGGGTGCCTGGGTGGCTCAGTCTCTTAAGCGGCTGACTTCAGCTCAGGTCATGATCTCACGTTCTGTGAGTTCGAGCCCTGCGTTGGGGTCTGTGCTGACAGCTCAGAGCCTGGAGCCTGCTTCTGATTCTGTGTCTTCCTCTCTCTCTGCCCCTTCCCTGCTTGTGCTTTGTCTCCCTCTCTCTCAAAAATAATAAACATTAAAAAAATAAAAAAAAAAAAAAAGGAAGTGGTCCCTTTACTTTCCCTTGGTAGAGGGGTAGGAATGCACAGCTTTTTCTACAACTGTGTGAGAGGAGATATTTTCCTACTAATATATCCCTAAAGAAACAGACACTCCTTTGATATACATTTGTCATAGAGGATGGGCTAAATTTTGCCTGTCAATGGCTTGATGTCGCTCCTTGGAATGCATATTGTGTCATAACTTTGTTGTCAGCTTTGAGCCTCAGGTGTAACTGATAAAAGAGCCCTGCCCTTTTTTATTACCTGTGTACATGTTTTTGGCATTTTGATAACAACTTTCATACTGCCAAAGCATCCACTTACTTGGACTTTTTAACATTACACTTAAGAGCATGATGGCCATGGATGTTTTAATTAAAAACCATCACGGCTGACATGCACAAGAGGGGACAATTTACAATGTCTGAAGACACATTTGGTTGTTACAAAGAAGTTGGGGGAGGCTTGCTTTTGAGCGGAGGCCAGGGCGCAATGCACAGGACAGCCCCCACCACACGGAATGTCTGGCCCAAAATGCCAACAACGCCGAGGTGTAGAACCCTGTTTCTGTAAGTGTAATTCATTGCATCTGTAAATGATCTTGCAGTAGCAAAAGACCTTTTATATCTACATGGTCCGTTTTATTCCTTACAGAATTCCATTAAATATAGAGAAAGAGGAGTAGTGGTAGCAAACCCTTTCTGTCTGTGAGGAAACTGGTGCACAGAGATATTGTTTTCTCTGAGTTGTACATGACAGAGCCAGAAGCCAGGTGTAGCTACTCTGAAAGTCATCCATTCTTTGGAACATGTAGTTTCATGTACACATTGTGAACCCAGCACAGTGCCTGGAATGTGGTATGGCATGTCCAAGTACCTATTGGATGGGTGGATGTGTTCTGACAGAGAAGACACTCTCAGAGGCCTGAGGGAGAGGGGACAACCCTTGTAGAGCACGTACAGGGCTTCTGTGCTACACTGGGTATTCCTGTCATTCAGTCCTCACAGTGATGCAAGGCGGTGGGTAATGCCACTTTCAGATAAGAACACAGAGGCTTAGAAATGTGGTATGGGTAGGGGCACTTGGGTGGCTCAGTCGGTTAAGTGTCTGACTCCTGATTTCAGCTCAAGTCATGATGTCACAGCTCGTGGGCTTGAGCCCTGCATCAGGCTCTGCACTGATGGCACGGAGGCTGCTTGGGATTCTCTCTGTCCCTCTCTTTCTCTGCCCTTCTTCTGCTCTCCCTCTCTCTCTCTCAAAGAAATTAATTAACATTAAGAAAAAAAATAAATGTGATATGGGTGTTGGGCAGCTCAGCATTTGAACACAGAGCTCTTGCTCCATGCTCTTTTGTTAAATTTTAATTCCACTTATCTGCACATGATGTCATGGTTCAGGATAGGCACGAGTCCCTGTGTGTGTGCCTTAAACAGTAACTTAAATTATTCTTGTCCTCTGAACACATTTCCCACAAAGACATTGACTCCCAGGTGAGCCTATAAGACATATGCTTTTGGGCGATGCTAAGTAGGTTATTTAGGGTTCAGTGTTCTTTGAAGGTCAAATAAACATTGCATCATAGTGTACAAGGAGTTTGGCCTGACTTCGCGCATTATTTTTCTCCTCTAAGGTGAGAAATTACTGAAGGTTGATAATGTTTTTGCACATTCAGTATTTGAGATGAATGGGAAATCCTTTTTTTGTCGAATTATTTTTTGTTTATTTGTTTATTTTGAGAGAGAGAGAGCAAGCAGGGGAGAGGCAGAAAAAGAGGGAGAGGGAGAGAATCCCAAGCAGTCTCTGTACTATCAGCATGGAGCCTGATGTCGGGCTCAGACTCACAAATTATGAGATTATGACACAATCTGAAACCAAGAGTTGGATGTTTAACCTACTGAAACACCCAGGCACCCCCTATGAATACTATTCTTAAATAGTCAGTTACAAGAAGAAAAAAAATCTTTCCCTGATTTATAATGTCCTTGTTCTCTAAAGTGTTTCCCAAAACCATCACCTATGGCCTGCTCCCTGTTTTTATACAGATTCCCCTACACCATATCCGTGCTCTCAGGTGTAATGTATTGTTGCTTTCATGCTGTTGCAAGAGACCATATGTCTCCCATTGCTGAAAAACGTTACTAACTGGCTTCTATTTTCAAAAAAAAAAAAAAAAAAAAAACATTTGCTGGCCTCTATTTTAAAAAAAGATAATAAATCAAAATAATTTCCTCTGTGTTTTTTCTTGTGGTATCAGATATGCAGATACTTGCAGAAACTGCATTAATGAATGTAGTTTCCCATTTATCATTCACATTTGGCATCATGTATATTCAGTTACTGAGCCAAATTCTTCTGATGCCCAAACTTCCTTCAGGAATAGGTTATATATTTTTAGAAGGCAACACATACATTAGTTAAAGCCACAAGAAGGCATTTAGCAACTGCTTCAATTCAATGAACACAAATGAATGTTGGAACTCTGTTCCAAGCAGTGGGGTTACAAATATAAATTTTAAAAAGGTCTGAATGCTCAGAGACCAACAGGACAGGACAATCTTAATCCAGCATGGAAGGTCAGGAAAGCTACCACCCTATCTTATCTCAAGTATGTTTTAAAAAAGAAATTGGGAGTGGAGAGACCATGCCAGGCCAGTCATTGCTATGATAGAAGTAATAGTACCTGACGGACTTTCAAAACTAATGCACATCCAGCGACCATTCTAAATTCAGTCAGAATCCACCATTGTGGTTTATAAATGAGAGCTTTACTGGTCATTCCAGACTGCTGCTCATGTAAGTACACCATGGTATAATTTGCCTGCAATAAACATCCTTCTTGTGTTTTCTCCAGTGCCAAAATAATGTGTATTTTGTGTTTATTTATTTGTTGTGGTTTGTTTTGTTTCCAGCAACCTACACACGATATATAACTTGGAATGTAGTAAATGCCAATTCCTTTTTTAGGGGTATCTTTATTCACATATTATCATAATTTATTCTCTAAGATACTCTCAAGTTTGAGATACTTGTGGTAAATATGTCATATGAAATAGGAATATAAAATTAGGAATATGGGATAAAGTACTGTGAAGTACGAGATAAACGCCTATACTGGGAGTTGATAAACATATATTATATATATACATTTTTTTGTAAAGGGCTTCTCAGGAAAATTATTCTGCCTTGTGGGCTATACATTGTCTCTCACAGCTTTCCAACCCTGCCATCATCATCAAAAGTATCCACATATCATATATAAAGGAACAGTTGTGACTGTGTTTATTTCAAAACCAGACTGCAGACCAGATTTGGCTCTTAGGCCAGTTTGCTGTCCTTGGTCTATACGAAACATTCCATTCCAGGGGCACCTGGGTGACTCAGTTGGTTAAGCTTCCAACTTTGGCCCAGGTCATGATCTCGCAGTTTGTGAGTTTGAGCCCCATGTCAGGCTTTGTGCTGACAGCTCAAAGCCCGAAGCATGCTTTGGATTCTGTACCTCCCTCTCTTTCTGCCCCTGCCCCACTCGCACTCTCTCTCTCTCTGTCAAAAATAAATAAACACATTTTTAAAAAATGTTGTAAATACATATTCTGTTCTTAGTCTTTACCAACGTTAATAGATTTTACTACCAGAAGAATTTCTGAATTTCTTTATTCTACTGACCACTTGCTTTCCTTAAAGAAGGAAGCTTTGTCCTGACCGTCTTAAATAGATCCTTTTCCCCTGCCCATATGGGAAGAATGAAATGAAGACCCTTAACAAGTATCTTGTAAGTATCTCCTCCCCACCGCTCCCCACCACACCCTTCTAAACTATGTATGTTAGACTCAGATCTTTCTTGAGGGAACATCATGAGAAACACAAATTGTCTTGACTAACAAAAACTAAAATCACTAACTTTCTCAGATAAGCTAAACATCTTGATTAAATCTGAGACCAGAGTAGCATCAGAAACAAATCAAATGCTTTGGCAAGTAGCTTAAGGTCTCATAAATCTCTTCCATTCCACAAAAAATTAACTGTTTTAATTCTGATCTCCCTGTGAAATGTGCTAATACAAGGAAACATTTCCTTCCCCAGGTGTTTGGACCTGTATTTTTCTTCCTCTTTTCACTTTCTGTATTTGTTAGACTGTTCCACATGGCAAGAAACAGAGCCCAGCTCAGGTCGTCTCAGTTAATGGGGATTTCTTTTAAAGCTACACGGGAGGTAATGAAGATGGAAAAAAGTCTCACTAACCAAGCAGGCAGGTCAAGTGAAGAACTGGAACGTCGTTCATCACTGTTCAGAGCACAGTAGCTCTAGTCTGCTGCCGGCTACTCTGGTGATCCAGCTCCAATGGTCCCTCATGGCTTGTGCTCACTTCTTCCCGTTTCCTTTACTTACAACTTCCTATTTTGCTAACTGCTACATTCTGTCTCTTCTCTATGTGATTTATAGCTGCCATTGCCTCCTAACTTCTATTGCTTCATTATCCCTACTATATTCATTGTATATTTTCTATTTATTGCCTACTCTAAGTTTATCAGGTATTGGCCCCACCTATGTTTCATATTCAAATTCTGTAGGGCAGAGGAATTGATGGGGTCTATCAGTCACTATGGAACACAAAGATTTGGCACCCAGGACCTCATAGTGATTAAAATGGCACCATTGATTCTGGTGCCCATTGCTGGGTAATTAGATGTGGTCCAGGTCTTGGGATAATTTGATACAATGAATGGATATGTATGGGCAAGGAAAACCTCCTAAAAAGACTTGTAGCTATGCGGGTCTGGAGCATTAATGTCCTGTCAGGTATGCCTTTAATAACGTATCAAAATATTTCAAAAAGAAAAGACAAGGAAGACATTTTTCTTTAAAAAAAAAAAAAAACCTACATTTTCATAGATTTTAAAATACAAACTTCTTATAAACAGATGGAATATGTGTCTAAATTCAAGCATAAATTCATTTTTGTGTGTTTATTTTACGTGATTATTTATAGTGTAATATCTGTAGAGTTCTGGGGAACTAATATCTATTTTTGTTTTGTAATTTTAACAAGTTTACGTTTTAAGTGAGTCTTACAGGATTTGGTCTCTGTGAGAATAAGCAAATTTTTTTTGTTTTGTTTGTAAAAATGTCAGGAAAAGTACACCCTGATGTTACTACTAATGAAGATGTATGTTTTAAAAATACTGGAAGTTCTTTTATGCTTTTGTGTTTGAGTGATGCTCTAAGTTTTAAAGCAAATATTATTATATAATAATTACATGTATCTTATAAGAATTGTTGAAAATTTTATGAAAGGAAAATATAGCTAGCATTGAAATAGTTAATAAGTTAATTTTGTGCCGAGTTTAAAAATTCATATCCAAATTATGTTTTAACTTATACAGTCTTACAATCTTCTGAACTATTTTTATAACATTTCATTATTGCAACTTAACGAATAATCATGGAAAGAGATATAAACATGTGAAACCTGTTTTACATTTCCACTAAATTTTTCATTTATTTATCTAAATATCTTTAATTGGGATCACTTTCCTAATTGGCGTTCCAAATAAAAGTATTATTATTTTTTCAATGTTTCATTAAACAAGGTTAATATCCATGTTTGTCTACACAAAAGAAACGCCAATTAATCAATATAAATTATAGTAGCTCCATAAAATATTTTTGTAAATACTCAGTGATTGATCACTTCTGCCCAAGTCAATTCCAGAAGAACTACAGAATGGAGAGGAATTTGGATACATCATCATGTTGCGGCCAGTTGGCTCAACAACCTGGACCAAGGAAAGAGTACCATCTGTAGAATCATCAAGATTTGTTTACAGAAATGAAAGTATCACCCCCCTCTCTCCCTTTGAAGTCAAAGTGGGTGTATATAATAATGAAGGAGAAGGATCTCTGAGTACTGTGTCCATTGTCTACTCCGGGGAAGATGGTAAGTTGTGGTCAGCCCTGGAATGGTCATACTTGGGAATGTATGCATATGTTGCATTCATTTTCCATGAACCATTCTACTGAAGATGATTTTGTCTTTTTTTTGAATGATAGAACCTCAGCTGGCTCCAAGAGGAACTTCTGTCCAGAGTTTTTCTGCTTCGGAAATGGAGGTTTCATGGAATGCTATTGCCTGGAATAGAAACACTGGAAGAGTGCTGGGCTATGAGGTAATCCTTATTAATTTCACTTCCACTTATGAATATGCCAGCTAACCATACAATTCTTGTTCAGTAGCCCTATGCTACTAACCTAGTTCTTAGGTTGTATGTCTATAGCTGTGGAGTGAGCAGAAGAGATCTTTCTAGGTGATCTTAAGCAAGCAAATTAACAAATGGTAGCCATTTGTAAGGTGACCAGATGATTATCTCATTTATACATTCAAATCACCATCATATTTGTTTCTTGGGGAATAATAAATATCTAATCCTCAATGATCTTGAATCATAGAAGAATTTTATTGAGAAAGCTGTCTTTGAATTGGAGCAGGACTTGAATAGATGTAGTCATCTTGGAAAAGGCAGTTAAATGATAAGAAAAAAAATCCTAGATTTTCATTAATCTGTCCTTTATAGTCTGTATAGAATGAGGTAAATCATATTTATGGGCCTTAATTCTCACAAAGTTAAACAATGAGACTTCTTAATTACTTTTTATTCTTTAGCTTGCAAATTCAGTGATTCCCCAAATGGATAACACATTTATTTTATTTTGGAGTTACAATAAAAATATAGTTCTATACCTCTTTAGTTGCTCCTTACACTCTTTTTGTTTTGCTTTTGTTTTTAATGCAGTTTCTAGTCCAAACAGGAAGTTCTATTCATATGATAGGTCTGTTACTCTAATCCAGGAATGCCTTACCTCTTATCTGAATCCTATTTATTTATGAAAGCTCATTTCTAGTTTCCTCCTCTAACTCTTCTCTGATCACTCCCTGATTTTGGAATTCTTCAAATTCCCAGAGCATTTTTTCCCAATATCACTTACTTGGAATGCATCCTCTGCATTTTGTTTGTCTATATATTCTAGCCTCTCAACTAGATTATAAGGGACTCAAAGGCAGGCACCAAGCTTTATTCTCTTTTGTCTTTTTCAATGTGCATAAATCAGTACTAATGTATAGGAAGAGCCTGATATAAGTTGAATTATTAATTAACCTGTCACTCAAAGAACTCTGGAGGAAATATCAAGAACCAAATGTAACTGAAGTCCTTTGTTGATGGTATGAATCTTGCTTTGGTCCAAGTGATTATATATACCCTTTGTTACAGTCGATAACCTTTAGATAGCTCATGCAATATTTTATTTTGGTAACCTAAAAAAACTCTAGATTCTCTGATTTCCATTGTGAATTTTTATTTTTTAATTTCCTCCCTATAAATCTTAGACTTTGATTATTTTATTGTTGTTGTATAACCATTGTAATTAGAAAATCTTCTTCTATTTGTGCTCCTATGCTCCTCCCTTCTCATAATCTACCATGGTTGACACTTGCTGGCAAACAATGAATTGTTTGTTCTTTGTTTTTAATGATCAGGTATTATATTGGACAGATGACTCCAAAGAATCCATGATTGGGAAAATTAGAGTTAGTGGGAATGTCACAACCAAAAACATCACAGGGCTGAAAGCTAATACCATCTACTTTGCTTCCGTGAGAGCTTACAACACTGCAGGGGCAGGGCCCTCAAGCCCCCCAGTCAACGTTACCACCAAAAAGTCTCGTAAGTATGCATCCCACTGCAGGGACCAAGATTCATCTATAAATAGAAACATGTTCCTTTGCTCATTCTCCATTTCATTCCTCCCATCTTCTCGTTTTACTTATTGCTTTGTTTGGTTAGTTTGTCCCTTAAATAAGGATAATTGTTGAAATTTTCTGATAACAATCAAAAGAAACCATTTTGATTTTTTGGAATTCCAAAAGAGAAAATATTCTGAGTATATAGATGCAAGATAGGAGAGTGTAATGTTTAAAAGCATAGGCTCTGATGCCCTCTCCCAACCTCAGTTCAAAACCTGACCTCTTGGGGTGCTTCGGGTCTCAGGCAGTTCAGCATGCAACTTCGGCTCAGATCATGATCTCATGGCTCACCAGTTGGAGATAGCTCAGAGCCTGGAGGCTGCTTCAGATTCTGTGTCTCCCTCTCTTTATGTCCCTCCCCCTCCTACGCTCTGTCTCTCTCTCTCAAAAAATGAATAAACATTAAAAAACAAACAAAAAACAAAAAAAAAACTGACCTCCCATTCTTGGATTATTGAGTGGTTATTTAATCTTGTAGAGTCCCAATATCCTCACCTGGAAAATGTGAGAATAATAGTACCTATTTCCTCACAAGACTTTCTTCAAGAGTGAAAGACACAAAGAATATATCTAGTACATACATTAGTACGTGCTTGGTAAATTGTTTTTCATTTGTTTCTATTTTGTCTTGTTTATCATTTGAGAATTAGACTGTACTCTGATGTGGCCCTAGCACTGCCAGATGTCTAGCTCTTTCTTTCTAGAATAACTTATCACTGCAGTATACTTAGAAGTCCCTCAGATTTAAGAATGAACTCTTCTGCTTCTTTTTAACTCCCTTAATAGTCAGCCAGCTGTCTTTCACATAGGCAAGGCCTACTGAATAAAGGATGAGTAGTTGATCGTTGTTGCATTATGTTCTATGAGTGAGCCTGGTATTACACAAGTATTCTATATTATGAGGCACAGTGATCAAATATGATTTAGGAGCAGCTGCCATATGTCCTTTTTATGACTGTATAATTCTTGTATATTCCTTACCTGTTGCACGTGAACATAAATTATTTGTGTTCACGGGCTTTTAAAAACACATTCTTTGGTCTCTGAATCCCAATAAAAAAGAGGATTCAAATATAGTTGCTGAATTTTGAAAAACAGTTCAAACCTTATATAGCTCAAATATAGTTGTTGAATTTGGAAGAAGACTAAGATATGGATACATAGGAAAAGGATAGCTTGCTGTTAAATGCAGTATTCTTTTCTGTGTATTGAAAAAGAACAGGTGGTTGAAGTCAGTTTGAAAATCAAGTGATATAAAGTTTTTTTTCCTGTAAACATATATTTGTCCTATCCAAAAAGAACTTAGACATAATCTCAGTTATTAAACCTTTGACTATAGAATACATGATGCATTTATGTCCATATCACCAGTCAAGTAGCCAAAGACCTGGGTTCTAATTCTGGATACATCACTGATTCATGACCTGAAACAGGACAAGGCATTCCATTTTGTTGCTTTAATTTTCTTATCTGCTAAGTGGAAATTCTCTCTACCTTCACTCCTTTCCCAAATCATTGGTGAGGCATAAATGAAGTGCTGATTATAGGAGCACCTTGAAAAATACAGGGTGCTGTGAAACTGCTAGGGAGAAACAGACAGGTAGCAAACAGCCTCTGAGGATCAGTCCATTTCAAGGGGAAAGTGGGGCCAATAATTCTTAAACCAGCTCTCTTCCAATCTACCCAGTTTGAAAGAGAGTGGGTCATGAGCAGTCCTCAAGAACTGATGAACTAGAAATGTAATTCTCTTTCTCTTCCCATTTTATCCCATGCTGACCAAATCAATGAAGCCATTGCCATATATGGGTATGAATGATTTGCTTCTGGAGTCCTTCTGGAGTCTAACCTTTTTCAGCTAATCTTCAAATCTGGATGGAAATTTCCAGTGGTTTTAAGATTGTCCAGGTATTCAGAGATGCCAAACTCACAGAAACCCGTTTGTGTAATTCAGTTCCTATCTCAGGCACTATCAAGGGTGATTTGAAATGTGTAAAGATAGTATTTAAAAAACCTCACAGATTTGTATCGTGATTGATGGACAGACACGATAGTGCAGTAATTGAGGCAACACTTAAGTCAGCTCATATTATCTATGCTCATATTGACCAGTTTAGGGTGGACTGGGACCCGAACAATAAACTACTTTAAGAAGCTTTCAAAATAACTTCCTTTTCTGCAACCTGAATTTGCTAGTTTGATCATCTGTACAACTTAAATCAACCATGCATTAGTTTGTGCTAACTTACTCTATGTGTTTAAGCATAAAACTCGTCTTTGACATGGTGACCCCATGTTTGTTCAGTTGCCCTCCTTCAAGTACTTGATACTTCAAGTGGCCTTAACTGAAATTTGGATTAAATGCCAAGATGATCATAGGTGGCTTGTCTGAGTGTTCACACGTGCTCATTGTTGTCAAAGAGTATGGGACATATCCTTTGAAAACAGTTTGATTAACAAGGAACAGTTTCACCAAGATGTAATGTTAGAATGTATCTGCTGAGAGAAAATTGAGAGGAGATTCAGGAAATTTAAAATGCAGTTTATTATTTTTAAGCATTCATATTCTTTCCTGATTAAATCAAACAAATGAAAACCCTTATAACTCCTAATTTCTTTAGGGCAATTTTGTTCAAATATTTCTTAATGTTGGCTTTCACCAGTCTGTATCCTTCAGTGTCCCAGCCAAAAGGACTTGAGAATAAGAAGTTCTACAGGTCTCTAACTCATTACATTTGAGTTATATTTGAATACCAAGTAAACCTCTAATTTTCTTCTGTAACATTCTATATCATTGTCATTATGAAAATAGAATAGAAATTTTTTCCGATTCCTATTGTTACTGTTCAGATTTCCACAACTTAGTGGTACAAAGAAATACAAATTTATTTTCATACCTTTCTAGAGGTCAGAAGCCAGAAATGATTTTCAGCGGTTGGAAATCAAGGTGTTGGTGTCAGCTGTGCTCCTTTTGGAGTCTCTAGAAGAACATGTGTTTCTTTGTGTTTCCTGGCTTCTAGAGACCACCTGCACTCCTTAGCCGTGACCCTTTCCTCTATGTTGAAGGCCAGCAGCTCCTTATCTTTAAATCTCCCTGTGACTCTCACCCTCTGTTTCTGTCATTGTATTTCCTCTGACGCTGCCCTCCTACCTGTGTCCTTCCCTCTTAAGGATTGTACTTCACCCACCTGGAGAATCCAGGATTGCTTCCCATCTAAAGATCCTTAATTTAATCATACCCGGCACAGTCCTCTTTTCCATTAAAAAAAAGAAAAAAAAATTAGAGGGCACATGGGTCGCTAAGTCGGTTAAGCCTCCAACTTTGGCCCAGGTCACGATCTCGTGGTTTGGGAGTTCGAGCCCCACGTCAGGCTCTGTGCTGACAGCTTGGAGCCTGGAGCCTGCTTGGGATTCTGTGTCTCTCTCTCTCTCTCTGCCCCTCTCCCACTCATGTTCTATCTCTTTCTCAAAAAGAAATAAACACAAAAAAATTAAAAAAAAATATTAAGCCCACAAATTCCAGGGATGAGGATATGGAAATGTTTCAGGGAAAGGGCCTTATTATGTTGACCACAGCTATAAAATACTGAGCATGTCTATATCCTAAGCCCTGTGTTAATTTTCCACATACATTATCTCACTTAATTATTATAACAAATCAAAGAATTTTGTATTTTAATCCTTAGATATGAAAAGAAATGCCTAGTCAGGTTGTTTTGGCATCTATTAGACTGAGAGACACAATGAACATGGATGGATTCTCCGAATCTCTTCATCCCATGAATACTGTGCTAATTTGTAATCTTCATCTTTAACCATCTACATAGTCTCTCTCTTTCCAAACTCTCAAATCTTCAGTCTAAACCTCATATGGTCTTTGGATTTCTGTTCCTAAAATGGAATCGTGCCCTATTCTTCTTCCAGAATTTCATTGTCTCCTCTATTCCACAGAACAAAGGCCAAGAGGATCTTTCACCATCTGTCCCAAAGTCCTTTTCTATACTTATCTTGCTAGCTAGCCATGGTAGTATGAGAATTATTGATCTTCCACAACTTAACATCCACTTACCTCACTTCATGTATTCTCTCCATGTGGCGTGCCCCTGCCGTGCCTGTCAACGGTGAAATATCTTTCCTACCAAATTGTAAGTTTCCCTTATTTTCCCCTTTAATGTATTTGCAACTTTTCTGGGTGTTGCACCACTTTGGCTCATTGTGAGATATTGTTGGAAAGAGAAAGGGACTCCTGAGTGAAAGAAGGTTGTCTGTGAGTCCCAGCTCTGCCATGCACTACCTGTGTGAAAGGTCTAATTCTCTGATGACTCAGAACCCATTTTCTCATCGGAAAAACAGATGAGGCTTCCTCCAGAGTTTTCTCTGAGAACTAAAGGATATTATGTACACCAAGGTGCCCCAGAGGCCGCCATACAGCACAAGCTCAGTGCATCGTAACACATTATTGTACTTCTTCTGCAGTGGTGATTTCATTTTCTTTGCATTTCTTAAAACAGGAAAGCACTTTCTACTTTCCTTCTCTTTATAAATTGTTGCAGAAATTGTCTTCAAGGGTCATGAAAGGACAACCAAAGCGAAGATGAGGAATGCCTTTAATGAAACATTGAAGATTGCTCTGATTCCAAATGCTATCCCTGGATCTAACTTTGATTTTCCATGTCCTTGAGATGACATCAAGATTACCTCAGAAGAGTGGTGACAGCAAAAATTCTGCATCCATCACACATTCATACTGTCACTGTCTAGATTTTCAGTCTGATACTTGATCATCCATTGTAAATTCTCAGAAAGCAAAGCTCACATTTACCAAAATCTCTGCCTATTCTGATTGGGCAAGCTACAGAGAAGACAGAGCCTTTTTTTGGAAGCATGATGAATCAGTCAATCACTCAAGAAAAATAGTGCTTCACATGAGCTATGCATAGGGTGAGGTGGCTGACGGAGATTAAAACAGCCAAAATCTCTGCCTTCAGGCAATTTCTCTTTCAGTGGAGAGGCAACCTGAAAGAAAACAAAGCAAAAAAAAAAAAAAAAAAAAAAATTAAAGAATCATAAATTGTGAAAAATACTACAAATAAAATAAGAGGCTGAGATATACATAAAAAGGAGGAGCTTTGTAGTGAAGGGTATATATTTTGATATGGCATGAAAAATAAAAAAAAGATGTAGTGGACAAAGGGATCTCCAAACAGAAAGAACAGCTTATGCAAAGCTTCTGAAGTCTTTGTTATTATTGTTACTGGTGATAACGATGATGCCTTTTTGTTTTTTTTTTTTAAGTAAATATCAGTGATATAACAAGAATCATAGCTTAGTGAAAAATTATCTATTTCTAAAAGAAAACTGAGGGGCATTGAAAATATATTGTGAGCCACACAGATATGGCTTAAATGGAATTTAGATTACAATCAAAGGAAGAAAAAAATTTACCTCAATTCCAAGAAGAAAAGAAAAAAAAAAAAACTACTGCATATATAGAAAGAAATATTCAGACCCAGCAACACAAAGTGTTTGCAAGTTTTGGTTCAATTTGGCCCCTGTCGTTGACTGACTAGTACTCTGTACTGGATTTTTCTTGCTGTAAATTTGCAATCAATCCATATTTAGACATAAAGGAAGCATTAAGCTTTTATTTCATCTTGCACTTATGTTCTTTCTCTCTTGCCCAAATGTCAACCCCATGCTGTTACTTAGAAGTGTAACATAAGAAGTTGTTTTTGAATTGAGTTCACAGTGTGAACTACAGTTGAATATAAATGCCATCTACAGAAAAATTGATCACAAGGAAAGCATTAGAGCTGTAGACAGCTAGTTTAATGTCACTCCGTCATTTGATTAATAGAAAATGATTTTGTCTCTGCAAACTGCATAGAACGCTTTTAAAAATTAGAAAAGTGCTTGTTTTGTTGAGTTTACCATTGACCAACTTGGTACAGATATCCATGGCATGTGTTTCATATTAGCCATGTGACAACGTTTTAGATTTTCAAGGTAATGGAAATCTCAATGTCATCATAGATATTTGAAATCCAGTTTAACTATGTACATTAAGCACATGAAACCAGAACTGTTAATAGTGTTCATATCAAGCAACTTTCTAAAGCTACTTGCAGAAAATTTATTTAAATACTAGACAAAAGGCATTGGCATTGGAGTCATCTTCATGGACAAAGATAAGAAAGATGATTGACTATAAGTAGCTAAAACTCTACCACTTTATCTGTCTTTTTTTTATAAGAGATTTTCTTAAAATTTTTAAGCTGTATTTATTTATTTGGAGAGAGAGAAAGTATGAGAGGGAGAGAGAGGATACCAAGCGGGCTTCACTCTGCCAGCCCGGAGCCTGACATGGGACTCGAACTCATGAGCCGTGAGATCATGACCTGAGCCGAAATCAAGAGTCAAACTCTGAACTAACTCAGCCACCCAGGCACCCCCATCTGTCTTTAAAAAACCATCCAAAGAACGCAAATAAGAGAAATATTGTTAAGGGAGAATGTTAAATTTACTCTAATTATATTTACGAAGTGGGTCATTTGCAAACTTTGGAATTACATTATTATTAAAAAACACTTTGAACACAATTGAAAAAATTAATTATGTCATTAAGATCTGAGTGGAGAGCTGTTACTCTCAGGAAAGAGAATTAGCATTTACTGAGCTTTTTAGCATGTAACACTAACCAAGTGCTGAACATTTCATATTTTATGGCATATAAGCTAAAACTCTTAAAAACTAGGAGATTTTTGACTCATTCTGAAGATGGAAAAACCAAGGCCTCTTGGAAGAGACTGGATACAGATTCACATCTCTCTGACTTTAAAGGCCAGCTCTTTCCACCTCCAAGATAGCAAGATAGCAAAGAATTTATCTATGCCATTGGCCATTCACACCAAGAATTCATTCCTGGTAGAACTTTTGTCACTTTATGTCCATTGAACACTTTACTTATGCTTGGGTAGATAAGCAAATGCAACCATTTTGGTGTAATTACCATAGTCATAAACTCCTTGTAAACATAGTTGATAGAAGGGTCAGTTCTGTTTCCCAGCCTGGAGCTTCACCAGTGGATTTGTAGTGTTAAAAACAGTACTTTTCCTCTGCATGAACTACAAAATAGACACAAAAATAGATGAAAACTTCAGAGTCCATCACTGCCAATGACATCAAAGGAGCAAATTTATATTCTCCCTGTATTGATTATATGATGCTGTTAATGTTAGTGCTTCATTTTAAAGAACAGAGATAAAAGAAATGTGCCACAAGAGCATACTAGATATTAAAACTATGGTATCTTCTGAGAATTTTTATATGATCTCTTTTATAACTGAGAAAAATATTAGAAAAGGCACCCTGGGATAGTTGAGGGAGAATAGTTACAAAACTATTATTGTTGCTATCTAGTCCTTCAGGAATAAAACATATTGGCAAACATGCTTTGAGTGCTTACTAAGTGCAAAACTCTTAGGCCTTTAATTATGATTGGGTATGTATAGTCAAGAAATGTACTAGGGAAAGTTTAATCCATTTGGCCTATCTTATAAATCATATGAATTGCTTGAGGTTTGTCCATGGCAATTGACCTTGATTATAGGAAAGAATAATGAATGGATTGGCCACTTTGTATCACCTATGGATCTGACCACATCCCAGTACATAATCAATATAGCCTGAGACAATCACTCAGGACTCTGAGTGGTTTTTCTTTAGCTATCTTATTGTAGTCATTTATTCAACATATATGATTGTATGTCTTCTATGTGCCAACCACTGTGCCAGTGGTTAAGAATACAGAGTTGAACAAGGTGCATGCCCTCAATACAGTTAAAGAAACGCACAATCAATAATAATTATAATTCAGTGTGACAAAACCATTGTAAAGTAGGAACTGAGCCCTATTGGAAGCAGAGGGGAAACATTTCTCAGCCGTGTCTCAGTTGAGGTGTCAGTAACTAGGTGGACAAGAGTAATGTCCCTGTGGGTTTACAGCAATGGTAATATATGGTAATAAAATTTCAGACACCCCGAGCAAGACTCATCCAGTAATTTATAAGGGATTAAATGGTAGTTGAGTCAAAGCTCCAAAAGCTCCAAAGCTCCACATTTCCATCAGTGTTACAATGAGTTAAATATTATTCTCATTCAGCCTCACAAATTCAAATAAGATGCCAAAAACATCTTGCTGGGTAGTTTTATCTTTGCCTCTGCTTTCCAGCTAAATTATTTTTAATCTCTCCAGTTTCCTAAATCTCAAAAATAATCATGTGGACTCAAATCTTTGAAAAGCAGCATGTTGTCATGGAGGAACACTGGCTTAGAAATCAAGAGAATGGGATTCTGATGTGACTCAGCCACTCTTTAACTGCTTGCTTTTGGATAACTGGACCACCAACCTGGACTCTAGTTTTCTTGTATGTAAAATTCTACAGCTGGACTAGATCCATTATTGCCCTGAGAAGGCTGACTCGAAGACCATCTTCTCTTACTACTTACCACCTTTCTCCTAGACAACCTTAATTTCTGGGAACTAAAAACTGCATTTTGGATTTAGAGTAAACACCTTTTGGGATGATCCCCCGGTTTGTAATTATTTTCTCTTTTCTGGGTTTCCGAACAGCTCTATATTCAATGACATGCATTTTTCTTAGTATTTAGCCACAATTGATTAGAGTGCAATAGACATGGCCAAAGGCAATCAATCCTCGTTTTTCTCCTGGGGCTTCTAGCATGGACTATTTCTGAACAGAGTAGATTTCAAATGTCAGATATGGAGAACAGTCACGATTTCTGCTGCATACGCTGAGAATGACAAAGAGATCTGTAGCGTCTACAGTAAGATGACCATGCAGCAGACACAACGGTGGGAAGCAGAAAGAACTTCTTGGCTTTTTGACATTTTTGTTTTGTCCCTCTTAAAGCTCTTTTGCATTTTGCCATGAGTTCTAAGAGATTCCCCTGTATCCTTCATAATCTCTTACTGTTTTGCTTATAGTATCTTGAGTTTGTTGTGTTACTTAAAGTCAGAGTCCTAACTAATGCAAGATTAAAATGGAAAAGACTGCTAGGAAGTAACCTCTGTGTTGATATGTATAAAGGGTTTGTAGCCTGAGTTTGCTTGACATGCTCTTTGATTGATGACCACATGGAACACTAGATAACAGAGCCCTCCATCTAGTTATATATTGGTAAAGCAAACCAATTCAAAAGCAATGATTAATACATTAATACTGGACATGTAACAAGCTATTATTAATTCATAAGTTTGTCACAAACACATTCCCAAATGACCAGAATTTAAATGAATTTGCTTATTCTGATTAGAATTAGTATGATATTTCAAATGACACTGAAAAAAGTTGTGCTTCTGCTATGATAATCATCCAGGACTTATTTTCCCTTTTCATGTTGATGGGCCATACAGTAACCATGAGGTAATTAATATTCATTTGGATCTTTGATTATCTCTTTAAAGCACCAAGCCAACCACCAGCTAACATTGCCTGGAAGCTGACAAACTCTAAATTATGCCTGAACTGGGAACATGTAAAAACCATGGAAAATGAGTCTGAAGTGTTGGGCTACAAGGTGAGTATTTTGTTTCTCCCTTAGTAATATCAATTAAATTACTAAGGAACCAAGAATGTCACAACCAAATAAGAAACAAATTTATACATATGAAAATACAGGAATCTTTAAAACTTATTTGAAAAATGCTTAACATTGCCTCTTTCAAATTCTTCACTGAAAATTTTTATATTTTGCGGACAGTAATGTATCATGGTACAACAAGAATAAAGTTTTTCTTCAAGCGACTCCCCCTTGCCATCAGAAGATGATGGTGTGTGTGAGTAGTAAGGTGAGATGAGAATGAAATCTATGATATACTTAAATAGAATTTCTAGAACTTAGGCTGAAGTGGCATGTAAGCCTTTAACAATATAAAAGGAATCTAACAAGAGTATAGCCAAATACCCACAGCAAATTATTTCTATCACTGGTAATGGACACCATCTCCTAGAAAATGCATATATCCAGTATTTGAAACGGGTCCAAACTAACCAGTGACTTTTCACAGCAAGCTCCAAAGGTAATAGCCTCAAGCTATTTAGTTGAGATAAATCTATTGTCATTTCAGAAGCATTGGCCAAAGACAAAATACTTGTTTTTGTTCTTATTTTTGTTTTTTTTTTTTTGTTTTTTTTTAATGCCTAAATTTAAGGAAAAGGCATAGACTGGATATTTCCATTCAAGGAGGACAGCATTTATAATGATACATTGTAGAGTGTTCCATAAGAGTGTCTGGCCCTTAAAAAAGCAACATGTCCTTTTAACTTCAATTCACTATTTTATTTAGATTCTGTATCGGCAAAACAGACAGAGTAAAACACATATCTTGGAAACAAACAATACATCGGCTGAGCTTCTGGTTCCGTTTGAAGAAGACTACTTGATTGAAATAAGAACAGTTAGTGATGGTGGGGATGGAAGCAGCAGTGAAGAAATTAGGATTCCAAAAATGTCAAGTAAGTTGAATCACCATCGCTGTTGTAGATTTTGAATCTGGACAGCTGCAGCCTGAAATCTAGGCTCTATGAAGCTTTCCAATTCTTGTTTGAATGTTGTGTGAAAAAATAAAAGGTCTGTGTTTCCATTTTCAGTTGTGAACAAGAGGTGATGAGTCAATCTTTCTTTAAATAATTCCTCAAATTTGCAACATGCATACTTATTACAAACAGTTTCATGTTTCCTCATTTGAATCTCAAAAAGAAAAAAAAAAGAAAAGAAAACACACAACTGTGTGTCGTTGGTACATAATTCATTCTCTTGGTACAAAAATCAGGAAGTGTTTCTGTGGGTTTTCACAGGCTTCTTGGAGCAGGGACAGAAAATATGAAACACATGTACTTATACCCCTATTCCCATATCCATTGCAGACATCACTAATCAATCATGGCCTGCATAGGGAGCTGAGTCCCAAATCTCAGATCCTCTCCATACAGTGTTCTAAGCAGGTCACACCAATCAGTTGGATTTAGCACAAAATAAGATTTGTTATTTTTGCTTCAGATGAATCACTTGCTTAAAGTTGGGCCTCAGTGAAATCATCAGGCACCACATGTTGGCAAATCCTAATCTACCCTTCCGTCAGACTTGGTCAATTTAAGCATTTTCCTTTTTCATTTTTTACATTTAAAACAGATAGCCTAGGATAGAGGACTAAAGACACTTCCTTGTATATAATATAAACAAAACTAGTATACTAAAACGTGTTATTAGAAGACAAATGATAGTATGCATTTTAGGTCTTGAAAATTAATCTAACAAGCAATTGCATTTTTTTCTCAAGATGTTTCATTTTTATTTTTATATATTGCAGGCTTGAGTTCCAGAGGAGTTCCAGTCTTAGAACCTAGCGTCTGTTTCCTGTCAATTGTCATCATTTTTTACTGTTTTGCAATTCAGCCACTTATACGATGAATGAAACCATAAATCTTTGCGAGTTTTTTGAAAACAAATCATTCTGTAAATAAGCTCTCCAGCCTCTATCACAAAATACATCATTAATACAGACTTGTTTGGAAAGAAAAAAAAATGTATATTATTAAGATATTGTAAATATCTATGGTACATTAATAAAACAGTTTTAAACACTTTTGAACTTTAAAGTTCGCACATGATTTCATATATTCTGAAAGTGCCAAATGATCCGTGGAGTTGTAACTGCTGTGGCTTTTAAGTGACTTATATGGAAAGTATAAATAACTCCCCTTGATGATGATGATAAATATGAAATAGATTTGAGTTATCATAGAAAATATGTATATTTTTACATGCTTCAGGCAATTTATGTAACTATTAAAAATGTTCACCCTACTTGGAATAAAATGTAATTATTTGTTTACAGTTGGGATTCTTTAAAAATGTAAGCTTTTCCAAAGCGTGATGTGCTTTTACATCTGAATGAGGTGAGGCCAGGAAATATTTGTACCCAGTAATATATGTATATACATGATGTTCTTTTCTTTTTTTTTTTTCAACGTTTTTTAATTTATTTTTGGGACAGAGAGAGACAGAGCATGAACGGGGGAGGGGCAGAGAGAGAGGGAGACACAGAATCGGAAACAGGCTCCAGGCTCCGAGCCGTCAGCCCAGAGCCCGACGCGGGGCTCGAACTCACAGACCGCGAGATCCTGACCTGGCTGAAGTCGGACGCTTAACCAACTGCGCCACCCAGGCGCCCCCATGATGTTCTTTTCAACTCACTTTCCTAAGAATCCCAGTAATAATAGTGGCAGGAGAAAGTGCCTTATGGTAAAGAAAAAGAAAAGAAGGGGAAAGAAGCAACCATCTAAAACAATTTAGCAAGTCTGGTATATCATAGGCAGTTTCTCACAGCAAAATTTAATTTTTTAAATCAATTTTGAAATCTCCTAAGAAAAAAAGTTGCATGAACAAGTCTCAGGTAATTATTACAAATTGTTAACAATGCATGTGGCCTTTTTTTCATATAATAAATAAATCTATGATAAGTAAATACACACATATATATAGCCAGTCTTCTCTGCAACTATGAAAATAGTCCTACATTGTCCAAGTCTTATAAAGATTTTTGTGGGTTGGCTCTTTGTAAGGTGAACCTGTTTCAGTCAGTGGCTCTACTTCTTGGATCCGCATTCTGGAGAAAGCAGTCTGGGTGAAGGTAAGGTTAATGAGTGGGACAGTGCCATTCTATGTGGCCATCCATTTCCTTCACAAACAGCCTTAAGGAGTTTGGCCTCCTGGCAGCTTGCGCTAGCTCCTAGCCAATCAGTCTTGATGTCCTAGGGAGCTAGGGTTGAGAAATGGCCACCCTAGTTCTGCCTTCTTCATATGGTGTAACCTCTTAATTATGTTGAAAATATTTGAATTATCCTCACAACCCTCAAATCACACAGTCCTCAAAATTGGATTTTGTTCTTTTCATTTCTAATGTATTTTAGAGCTATTTAAAATACCCACTATAGTCAGGAGCAGATGGACAATGACTTTTCATAGTTCAGAATTTCTCCCTGCCTGAATAGTGTGTCAAGCATACAGTACAAATTAATGAGCCTTATTCTCCTCCATGCCCTAAGATATAGCTGTGCTTTGAGGGAGCAAAATAAATAAGCAAGAGCAAATGTTGTTTGGCACACTCATGTTCACAGCTGCCTGTCCAAGATACAGCTGTATTGATCAGAAATACCAGCGGCACAAGGTCTCAATGGTTTTCTCAACTTAGTGAGAGAGAAGATTTGTGTCTTCCTCCACAAAGCAGAGACTGAGAGTTAAATATACTATGAGATTTTTGTTTCTACTGATTAAGCAAATTGGATACATAGCTGTATGTGTATGAGTCCGAAGGCTAAGGCAGTTCTTATCAATAACTCTTATAGGTTTGCAGTTGTGCTTTAATTCACAATTGTTGGAGGTTTAAAACTATGCATTATTC
Organism: Herpailurus yagouaroundi; assembly: GCF_014898765.1. Taxonomy (NCBI): domain Eukaryota; kingdom Metazoa; phylum Chordata; class Mammalia; order Carnivora; family Felidae; genus Herpailurus; species Herpailurus yagouaroundi. The sequence continues at coordinate 12,797,826 of NW_024412414.1, read as the reverse complement.
AATATCTACTATTTATTATTTATCAACCCATACTAAAATTTTTGGAATATAATTTGGTTTTAATACTAAATAGCGTTTGTTTTGGCTCTTGATTTACTTAAATTTCTACACTAAGTGAAGCCTTGGACACATCTTTTAACATCCCCACATCACTATTATCAGGATTAAAGGACATAACGTACACAAATGTTGAGTGTAATGAATTCCACATTGCAAGTTTTCAACAAGTAGAGTTGCTGTCATCTGCTGCTATGAATTAAACCCCTAATGAAACACGTTACTATATTTCCTTAAGTGCCCAATAGACTATGCTAACAAATTCAGCCTGTGCTTATGTCAAAATCCAAAAATCCAGAGTTGTCCACCTACTCTGGAAACTAAATGGCACTAAAGAATGGAACCAGTGATGATTCCATTAATCCACTTGAGGAAGACATTCTGTGTGATGTGTGTACTCCCAACATTTACAAAATATTTCCAGTGGACCTCTTTATTGCTGGTAGAAACTGTTATAAACATGATAACTTATTTTCATAATTCTTACAGGAAGGAGAAGAAATGTGGTTGCACCTGGAAACAGCTCAAGGAGGAAAAGGGAATAAGGGTTAGGAGACTTGACACAGCAGATTTACGACCCTATAAAGCTCTGGGCTGCCAGGTAATGTGAAGTTCAAATCAGCCCCATGTCCTCTCTTCTATTCTTCACACTAAAATCCTCTAGGTCAGTGTCCGATTTCTAACTGTACACCAGAAGGTGGCCCATAAGAGGACTTGCTATCTTTAACAGCAAATACGGTGAGAGATGGTATGGATTCTATTTGGACTTCAAATGTGATAAAATAATCATTCTCTCTCCTAAGTGAATCTACTGTTTTTAAGCCTCTGTATGTTATCAGTCTAGACTCCATCTTGAGATGTCAACTTGTATACACTCCCCAAATGCCATACTTATTACTTTATTTGCTATAGAACTACATATTTAATTCAACAGAAATCAACAATTTGGTAATCGCATTACTGTTGAACTCAGTACTTGAATTAATCAGGGTTCTCCTGAGAAACAGAACCGAGACAGAGAGAGAGAGAGAGAGAGAGAGAGAGAGAGAGAGAGAAGGTGTGTGTATACACAGTTGCAAACATGTATACACATATATAGAGAGAAAGATTATAAGAACTTGCTATGCAATTATGGAAGCAAAGAATTCCAGACCCAGAAGAGTCAATGGCATAGTTCCGATCCAAGTCTGGGAACCAGAAGAACCCATGGTATAATTTCTGTTTTGAGTCTGAGTACAAAGGCAGGGGAGGATGAATGTTCTAGAGCAAAGACTGTCAGGCAGAGAAACCGTTCTTTCTTCCTTAGCCTTTTATTTTATTCAGGCCTTCAGCAGACTGGATGAGGCCCTGCCAAATTGGGAAGGGCAATTTTCTTCACTCCATCTACTGATTCAAATGTTCAGCTCTTCTAGAAACTCCCTCACAGACATACCCAGGATATTGTTTAACTAAATATCTGGAACCCCTGCAGTCCAGGCAAGTTGATACATAAAATTAACCATCACACTGCTGTTTTTGATGATTTCAAATAATTAAATTCTAACCTTATAAACTTTTGACATGCAATTATTGAAATATTCTTCTCAGTTACTTCATCTGTAAAATGAGATGTTGGATTACAAGATCTCTGAGTTCCTTTAAAACCTTGCAATTCTCTATCAAGCTGCATAGTTGACTTCTTTTAGTATAAGACAGTGTTTCATTACCTTTCACAACACACACACACACACTCTATATAGCTTTTCCAATTTATTTCTATATTTTCACTAGCCTAAATGATTGTGTTGAGCTTTCTTGAGCTTTTCTTTAACTCTGAGTTAATTGAATTTTCATTACTAAAACAATGATTAAATTGAGTATGCTTTTTCAAGTCACAAAGAACCCTTAGAGATTCTGACCCATCTCTACTCTCCACTGAGAATTGCTGCTGTGTTTTAGAGGTCCCCAAGTGCAAAGCTGTGATAAAACTTTCATTGTTCAGGGCAAAATGAGAAAATTCATACAGTTTGATGAGATTTTAATAATGAATAATTTGTGAACTATTTGAGAGGTTACACATTTTTTTGCTTTATGTGGTGAAATGTCCATTCTTTGATGACATGAAGTTGAACATGAATACTGGTTTGCTTTACATGTTCAATTTTAAAATAAAATTACTTGACAAAAAAGAGTACGTTACTTTATAAAAATCAATTCAATTATTATCATTACTTAAAGCTTTATTCTTCTGAGAAAATCAAAAGTTTTAAAATAATTGATGGTTAGTTTATCTTTTTTTTTTAACTTCTTTATCTCATTACCATCAAATTAGTGAGTTTGGCTTGGTCTATTGACCTAAAATTTGTATGTCAGGCTCTTATTCTGTATGCGTTGAATAGCAAGGTGCTGTGTTCTATGGAATTATTGTTTGTATATATAAACCACAGGCCTAGAAATTCTGTTCATCCTTTCATAACAAGCTATTAATATAATTAAGATAATAATGTAGAAAAATATAAAAATCCTGAATTTCTTCATTATTTTAAAACCTGAGGGGCGCCTGGGTGGCTCAGTCAGTTAAGCATCCAGCTTTGGCTCAGGTCATGATCTCCCAGTTTATGAGTTCCAGCCTCACATCGGGCTCTGTGCTGACAGCTCAGAGCCTGGAGCCTGCTTCGGATTCTGTGTCTCTCTCTCTGCTCCTCCCCTGCTCACACTCTATCTCTGTCTCTCAAAAATAAATAAACATTAATTTATTTTTAATTTGGAAGTTTTTTTCTTTCTACTTTTCCATATGAACATTTATTTTCTTTCATGAAATTATAAATAATAGTTGTTAGGAGTTCTTTCACTTCTTTACATAGCAAGAGAATTTTTATAAAAAGGTAAATTTATCTGCTCCATTATTTTTAATATTCCTCTTCTTGACAGCACTTGGTACAGTCCTGGGCAGAGAGAATGATTCTTAGAACACATATTTTGCTTTCTGGACAGATTCATGCAGCCAACTGTTAGGGAGATTTGTTTTCCCCCATTTTCCTTAGGAAAATAAGTATTTTTCTTTTATAAGCCTGACTAAAATAATAAGCTGACCTAAAGTCCAGATTTTGGTGGGTAAATAATATATTCTTAAAAGAAGTAATACACAAAAATAAAATTCTTGGCATATAGTGGTTTCGAGAAAACATCAGAATAAGGATCCTGTTTTGAAAAACATATACTTTACAATCTGGTTAGGCATATCTTAGAAGATATTTATCTTGTCCAGAGCAAAGCTCAGGAGAGAAGAAAATATGATGACTTTAAATAAAGGCAGTAAGTTGCAGCTCAATGAGAGAGAAAAGAAATCCTGATGTAATGATGTGTTTTGCTTCCTGTCCCTATCAAAGACCCTGTCCCTATAAAAGCATGCTGGATGAAATCATGGCAAATTTGTCACGTATTCCTGGAACCGAATGGTGTGTTGGGTAGGTACCTGTTCTTGGATGGTGATTAATTAATGTTTATGAATCACTTTGAAGATAGAATGCACTTCATAAATTCTAATGATTTTTATTATGATAATTTTTTCCCAGAAGTATATTGACTTTTTGCAATGGCATTTTGAAAAAGTATACATTAGTGACTGAGACCAGGTACCATGCCTAGAGGAAAACAGTAATTGGAAAGTGAGAAAGGTAATAATTTTGAGATACTGAAATTTTAGTCAAATTCATGTTGGCCTGCATGGACTAAATAATTTTCATTCAAACAAAATAATCTACATCCATCCATGATGGAATTTTCAGCTTGTGAAGTAAATGTCATAGCAACAGAATTTGTTTCTCAAATGATATTTACTCATAACAAACCTCAAGTATTCTCAAGGGCTTTAGATACTAACAGTAATGATTCTAGGCAACTTTTATTACCTTTAAGTGCAGTAGTTATAAAATCTCCCAACTTTGAGCAGATTAATTTCAGCCTATTTTCTAATGACAGCAAAGCATAATTGAATATATTACCGGCCTTCTGAATCAGATATTTTTTCTTATTTGTTTAAAAGTGAAAGTGTTGTCATCCTAAATTATTGTTATATTTAGACTTGCAAACTCACATGGGACTAATTTCATCCTTCTACATTCTTAAGAGAGTATAGCTATTTCTGAAGAGACTCTTAAAAGTAAAGCAGGGATATGGTTTAAATTATTTGGAGCAATGTTTAGAATCAATTTGTATTTCAAGCTAGATGATTGCTGAAAAATGCATTGTAACTAGTTAAAGATAACTTGATTGCCTACAACCTGTTGCTATTAATGGACAGAAGAGAAATTAATGTTAACTTCATACCAGTTGATAAAAATTAAGATCCTGGATGTGCCTATCTGAAATTAATATTCTTCACCAGAAAACTTCCTATGGTTTCTATTATTTCACATTATCTTATGTCACGTTATATATCATATATCATATAAATTATTTTATATATTAGTATACATTATGTTTTTATTATATTATATTATTAACCACTTGTCCCATTTTTCTATAAAATGAGTTCCAGAAGAGGTGGACCTTACCTTTATATCCCCTATTGTATCCATCACATCAGTAGAGTGTCTGACATCCAATAGTTGCTCAAAAAATAGATTCTGGATGAACAAACAACCAAAAGGAGGCATAAATTACTGTGCATGCATTGTGGGCATAAACTGATAGAATCTCATTACTGCTCCTATAAAAGTGGTAAAGTTTACCATAATAATGTTGTCTGTTAGTGAAGCTTCCATCTTAACAATGTTATAATTTGGTGTGATGTATAATTGATGTAGCTAAATCCGCATATAAAATATTTTTTCAGTCTTCTAAAGTTGAAAACAATTTAAAGGACAATATTTTTAATAGAACATAACACAGAATTATGAAAAACCTTGTCCTTCCCTTGGAAGATTATTACTGGGAAAAATACTCATAAGTTTGTCTGTAGAGACATGACTCTGAGAATTATACAGTCAAGTTAGGAAGTGACACCCACAGTGTCAAGAAGGCATTTGGATCATTCCAAGGTCTACATTGTAATTTTTTTCCCTGCAACCAAATTAACTAAAGGCTATATACTTGACCATACACTATAATGAAATGTAATAATCTTGTCATGCTGCAATATTAAATCCATATATTCAGCCAGAAGAGCATTTTTAGTTGGCAAGTATAACACAAAGCTATGACGTTCTCTTCTCAGATGCTACTTCCTTAGGCCATATTGTAATGTTTAGTCATATTTGTTTCCAAAAGCTCCGGATACCTGATGGATTTGCTGGAAATTTCAGGGGAAAAAAATAGTCCTTTGTCACTAAAGAGGTTGCACACTTTCAACCCAAGACACAAGCCAACCCCGGACAGGTTAGATGTCATTAGTGTTCATTTATTTTAAAATTGATATAGTTGTCAGTGTTCAGAAGTCAATTTTCATGTGAATCCAGCTTTCCTTGGGTACTTCTGGGTCTGCCTTCCTGCATGGCACTAACCTAGTGAGCTACTTTTGTGTTTCATGAAATGTAGTTAGTCCTAGGGAACACCGATTGTGGCTTTCAAATTAGGTAGCAGGGATAGCTTCTTTCTGTCACCACTTTAATTATGTTGATTCCCAGGTTTACTCTACTTTTTTGAAAGCCTAGTAATAAATATTGTCATTGCTTTTTATAGCATATTACCTTATACTTATTTACATGATCACATCATTTTAGCTTTTATGAACTATGACTTTAATGTAAGAAAAACTAATATTTATATAAAATGAAATGTTTAAAAAAACATATCTTTCTGTTTATATTCAGGTCAGAAACATTACAATTACTCATCAAATAGATCTATGTTTATGTCATCAAACCATTCAAGAAACATTAACTGTCTACCATGTTCAATACATTGTTCTTGGCTCTACAAAATGGGGAAAATGTAGTGAAAAATAGACATATATTAGGGAGAGGTGATATACCAACCAACTCCCCACTGCCATCAAAAAAAATACTAATAAAATATTTACAAATTGTGGTAAATGCTAGGAGGGAATAAGGAAGATGCTGTGATAAGATACCACAATGGGAAATTAACATTGGAGTAAGCGATCAGAGACATCTTCTTAGAGAAATTTCCATTTATACCAAGACCTGAAAAAGGAAACGAAGTTGGACATGTAAAGAATGGAGAGAAAGGGCATTTCAAACAGAAAAGGTAAAATACATGCAAATGTCTAAGGAGAAGGAGGTCAGTGTGTTTACTTATTCATGGAAAGCCAGTGTGGATGGAGAATGGCACCAGAAGGGGCATATGCAGAGTTCAGCTGGAATTCAGTCCTCTTGGACATCGCAGATAATGAGGAGGGATGTGCATTTAAGTTTTAAATGTTATGTATGTTTTAAGAACATTACTCTTGCTACTGAGTGGTAAATGAATTGTTAAGAAGTCAAGGGTGGAACCAGAGTTTTTCACAGTAGTCCATGTGATAGTTAATGGTGACTTAGCAGGGGATGGATACCTGTAGACTTGTCAAGAATTATCAATTGGCCAAGAATGGATAAAGAAGAAGTGGTATATATATGCAACGGAATATTATTCAGCCTTAAAAAAAAAAAGAATGAAATCTTGCCATGGAGCCAGAGAGTATCAGGCTAAGCGAAATAAGTCAGAGAAAGACAAATACTGTATGATTTTACTCATATGTGCAATTTAAGATACAAAACAAATGAACAAAGGGAAAAAAACAAGAAACAAATCAAGAGACTCTTAATTAGAGAAAACAAGCTGATAGTTACCAGTGGAGAGATGGGTGAACTAGGTTATGGGGATTAAGGAGGGCACTTGTCATGTTGTGTGGAAGTGTTGAATTACTACATTCTACATCTGAAACTCATATAACATTCTATGTTACCTAAGTGGAATTAAAAATTTAAAAGAAATCATTGGGGCACCTGGGTGGCTCAATTGGTTGGTTTGGCGTCCGACTTCAGCTCAGGTCATAATCTCACAGTTTGTGAGTTCGAGGCCCGCGTCAGGCTGTATGCTGACATCTCGAGGCCTGGAGCCTGTTTTGGATTCTGTGTCCCCTTCTCTCTCTGCCCCTACCCAACTTGTGCTCTCTCTCTCTCTCAAGGATAAATAAATGTAAAAGAAACAAAAACAAAAACAAAAAACAAAAAACACCAACACACTTTAAAATATTATCAATTGGCTATAATGCAGGTAAGGTATGCCTTAATTTTTTTGTTATTATCAGGTGGTTAAAACTAGAGAAGGAACACACCTAGGAATACAGAAGATAGGAAGACCATTAAGATTTGGGGGCGTTCATGGTAATTTGGAGATGCCTATGAAATATCTGGATGAAGATGTCAAAGGAATACATCGCTAAAATTGGGGTCAAGAAATACATTTTTCCCTGAGGGATCCAGCTTCTTCATTAACTGGTGGTAGTGACCCTTAACCTCTGAGGTGACTTTCAAAGTGACCTACTTCGTTTTCTAAGTATCAAATTTTTCTTCCTTATGATGTACTATCATATATAGGTAATTTAGTAGTAATGGAGTAGTACTTAAATGGTACAAATGATGCATAGCTTCTATTTTATAACAAAAATCCTGAACAGTGCAAGACCCTGAGTCAGCCATCAAATTAGGTAAATTCGGATTACCACCTTGACTTTACTAAGTTAAAACATTTTTTTTACCCCTAAGATACTCAGAGATAAAGTTAACTCTCATTCAAAATGATTGGAAAACTCCATTTGCAAAATACTTGGGCAATTAAGATTGACTACTGATTGGTTCAGAACAGAAAGATTCTTCAAGTTTAACCTAATTCCAAAATGAGAAGCCAACAGAATGTCTATAGGTTTTTTTTTTCTTTGACTTCATTTCAAAAAAGAGTTTATTATCAAACGTTGAATTAGTAAGTTTAGAGTAACCAAATGGTTTGCTCTTCCCTGGCATTGTATTTTGTTCCTACAGACCTTTGCTTATGCCCCGCTTTTTGGAGGGATTGCCCTCCTTCCTTCAACAGCATCTTCAGTAACCAGCCCTAGTGACAGCCACTGGCACAGTGTTCCCACTCTGTCCCACACTCTTCTGAGACTGTGAGTGCACTTCTCACCTTTACTTATCCTTTGAGCTCCTTGCATACATCCCTGTCACCGCATTTGGCACTTGATCTTTCAATTGTTGGTTCACCTTCCAGCTTCTCTCACATAATGGCAAAATAATTGAACGCTGTGAATTTTCCAGCACTTAATGACTATGCTGAGCATGTAGTAGGCTGAGCATGTAGTAGGCTTTTGAGAAATGTACAAGGAAGACAAGAAGGCAGGGAGAAAATGAAAAAAGTTTTATTTCTTTGTTAACAAGTCTGAGTGTGTTTTGCCAGCTACATAGTTTAGAACAAGAGTAATCTAAATAGAAGAATATAAAATTATGATCTTAAATACTGTGGTTTGCCTGAAAAACATTTTTTGTAATATTTATAAGAAGAGTTTCTTGAAATTGGGGGGAGCCTATTATCAACATGAATCTTTTATTCATTTATCTCAAGCAGGCTGATGAACAAACATTTTAAGATATCATGACAAGTGACTGTACATGAATTATTTTTTTGAAATTTGTATTTAACAACTCTGTTGGCTTTGTGACAATTAAAGAAACAGCTATTCTCTGTAAACTTACATTTTAAGGCAAAGAGAAAATTCTCGCATTATTTCCTCCATTGTCCAGAAGACAAGTTAATATCCAAAGGTAAAATGATTTGAACATCTCTATCACCAAGATCAATGTTTAATTTATTCTCCTAAATGGATTCTCCTTTACCCTTTTAACCTACCTATACAGTCTTGGCATTCGACATGCCTAGAGGTTTAGGTGAATTCTTGGTGGGGGATAATTCTAGCTGTTTCCAAACTATAGTCTACAGATAAGATGAAATATGACACTTTCAATGCATAGACAGTCACCAGCTTATAAATATATTGTGTTGCTCTAGGAAAGCTGTCATTTGGATGTTACAACATAATGCTCACTTTGTTTCATAGAAATATTGCTGAAAATGGTCCCTTCTGCAACCCACTAAAGCGTATTGCTTTGTAATGAGTTGACAGAATAGCATTCATGGAACTCAAGAACAAAATCTTAAAACGAAACCATGATTCTCTGAGAAACTGCATTTAGGATTCTTACTTGGCTTACAGGAAATGCATCTTCCTCCACTCGTATCTGCAACTCCATGGGGAACAGGGACTCCATGACCTCCACACCTGGTATAGTATCTCTCATGGTGTGGGACGGGAGCTCTAGTAAAATAAGATAGGAGAAGTAGAAACATAAGATGCAAGTTGTAGGAACTAAATGACTTTAGAAGAGCTTCCTATCAGTGAAATCTCCATTATCAAATAAAAGTCTTCTGCCATATACTGATTTTTGCACCCTTCTCAGGAATTTTCCTGCCTTATCTCTGTGCTATTTATCTTATCTTTTAATAGTCTCTTTAAACTCCACTGTTATCACTGTAGCCCTGGTTTTTGGGGTGCCAAGACAACAGACCTTCATTCCCCTCCAACCATGATGTGCCCCATCTCACCATAGGAATTATGCACATGGTATTATCTTGCCCTGGAGTCTCCTATTGCCCTCACACAGCTACTCTTGCCTCTTTCACCAGATTAATTGCTATTCATTCTGATTAAGTAAAATTCTCCTCTTACCATCTCCCATTGTACCAATATACTCTCCCCTAACACTTATCAAGCCTCTAGTTCTTCAAAATATATTTGTGTTATTTTTAAATTAATTCCTAAAATTTCCAGTAAACCGTAAGCTCCATGAGGATAGAAGCCATGTGGTTTTTAGTTCATCATTGTATCCCCAGAACCCAATACATTTCCTCGCAGTTTCTGAAGCTCTCAATAAATGGAACTTATTTAGAAACAAATGAATAACAATTAATAAACTCTAATAAGTATCTAACAAATAAACACAACTTATTTAATTACTGGTTAAATTAATGAGTGAATGATCATTACTTATATCTTTTCTAAAAGATTTTTCTCTTCATAGAGCTCATCTTGGAGCTTTTGCTGTGTTACTTGTTCCTCAAAACTAGAAGGCAGTTCTCAGATTTCCTCATCAGTCTAATGTGACAGAAATAATGAGAAATCAGGGAAATTTTCATTAAATTATATTTGCAATGCCTCTTTATCTCATATCTAGTTACAATCGCCCCCCCCCCCCCCCACCCACCCATACACAAAACCAGGGAAATAAAGGTGGCAATACCTGGCATGTATAACCCAACTTCCTGCACCCAAGACAATTGTTCCTGCTGAACATCAGAATCCTTCCTATTACAATGCTGTGGGCAACTATCACTACTAACTTTGTTGGTTTCATGAGATGAAATTGACCTGTAATACCTAAAAGAAGTAAATGGAAACAAGTCTCATTTTTTCTGTTATCAGCAAGATAAAATTTTCCAGGCAATTATGAGAAGGAGAACATACTCTCTAATTACCCATATTGCTTTGGTTCCAACCATGCATTAAAAATAGCCTTGGGGCGCCTGGGTGGCGCAGTCGGTTAAGCGTCCGACTTCAACCAGGTCACGATCTCGCGGTCCGTGAGTTCGAGCCCCGCGTCAGGCTCTGGGCTGATGGCTCAGAGCCTGGAGCCTGTTTCCGATTCTGTGTCTCCCTCTCTCTCTCTGCCCCTCCCCCGTTCATGCTCTGTCTCTCTCTGTCCCAAAAATAAATAAATGTTGAAAAAAAAAATTTAAAAAAAAAAAAAATAAAAAATAAAAAAATAAAAATAGCCTTAAAAATTTTAGAGTTGTGTTATAAAAAGTTTTTCACAAAAAGTATGCTGATTTCTTTCCTCTCATAATACATATCAGATATTGTCTCAGTTATTCCAGTTCTCTTACATACAAAACCTGAAATGTTGTTCCCATCATTTAGATAATAGGATTTATGAGAACAGTTAGTATGATAAGCAGAAAAATGCTTCCCCGTTCCAAAGATGTCCATGTCCTAATCCCCAGGACCTGTAAGTATGTTACATTACATGGCAAAAATGATTTTAAAGATGTGATTGAATTGTGGCTCTTGCAATCAGATGATTTTGGATCATTCAGATGGACCCAGTATGATCACAAAGGTCTTTAAAGGTGGAAGCTAAAGGCAAAAGAAGAGACACAGAGTCAGTGTTACCAGGCTGGAGAAAAACTAGGTGGGTCATTGCTGGCTTTGAAGATACAAGGGACCATCCAAAGAATACAGGCAGCCTCTAGAAGCTGGGAAGGCAAGAAAACAGATTTTCTTCCAGAGCATCCAGAAGGAATGCATTTCTGCCAAATCTTTGATTTTAGCCCATTGAGATCCATTTTGTGTTTTTGTAAGCCGCTAAGTGTGTGGTATAGCAGTAATAGGAAGCAAATATAATGAGTTTTAAAAACTTGCCAAGTTCAAACAGTGAATGGAGAGTTACAAATAAAACCCAGACAGTCTAACAAGAAAACCCATTTTATGTAATTGGCAATGGAAAAACAACTCAAAACCATGTGAATACACACACACACACACACACACAGAGATGAATATATAAACATAGCATAAATGTATATATATACAACTGTATTATGCATACGTATATTTAGTGTGTGTGTACACATACATACATACATGTGTCATTACCAGTGCTACACTGCTTCATTCATTTTGATTATTTGAAAATAGCACAGCTTTATGCTAATGAAAGTGCAAAGATAAACTTGGTTTCAAAGTGCTACTAAATGCTGCTTATATAGCCTGTTTTATGAGATGCTGAAGATGTACTACACACATAATACTTAAAAGAAATTACAGTTCTACCAGAGTTATCCTCAGATTGTCAATTGATTGTGGATCATAGAATTCTTTTACTCTCTGTGTGTGTGTGTGTGTGTATCTACTTTCTTTTAAAGTACTGAGAATGTTTATAACTGTAATGGTTACTAATGATTGCTCATAAATTATTCATAATTTAGATATGAGGAATCCTGAAATCAAAACTAATGGCACCAGACATAAAGTGACAACCCAGAACTGAAGAATGTGTGAAGAGACCATAGAAGCATGGGCCAGTACATGAATAAGCTCAGATAGCAAGTGTAATTAGAGAGGTGGGGAAGCTCTCCTGAAAACCAGGCTTTGAAGTCATTTGCAGGAAATTTTTAGAATGTTTGGGGAGAATCAGAGTGAATGTCCCCTTCCTAGAGCCAGGAAGAAGAGAGATCAGTTTGAAACACCATCATTTTCCAGTTGGATGATATTGAATCGTACACTTAACCTCTCTGAACTTGATTCTTCTCTCATAAAAAAAGCATATTAGTAATTTCCACATGAGGCCGGTGTGATGATTAAATGATCCAATGCATGTAAATCACCGTGGATAGTGTCAGTGTTCAACAAATATTATTTCCTTATTTGGCCCTGCTCTCCATTGATACTTGTATGCTTTAGAGCAATATACCCTTAAATTTGCTTTGCCAAATAAGCTATTTTTAAATGATAGACTACATAGGGCTTATGTCCATTTTGAAATAAACTTGGTTAAATGAATTATAATTCTTTATTATAGGACTTCTGAGAACCTTCAGTATGCTATTTTATGTTGTGATTCTTTGAGGGATATGCATTATATGATATGGAGCATTTCCAAATTTTATTGGACGATTTTTTGCATAGAAAATCACATGGGACAAATTCAATAAAACATACCATAAGAAGTGCACATTTAAACACACACACACACACACACACACACACACACAAAACAGAATAAAACTTCAAGAACTTTGAGCTGTATCTTTGTTGCTTCATGGATGTGTTGACTTTCAAACAAATATTTAAAGATATTTAAATAAGATTTAAAGAACTTTGTTCTACTCATTGTCTCTTCTACAGAGAGTTGTGAGGATGAAATTGCACACAGTTTGTGAAAGTACACTGTAGAGTTAAAAGCGCCTCACAAGCAAGAGATTAGCATTACATTGTTTCACCATCTGACCTGCCATTTGTTCCACCTTGTGAAAGGGATGTGGGCTGGTGGTTCCTAAAGGCCTTGATTGGTCACAGTAAAGAAAAATTTGCATCATTGGCCCCAGAGGCTGCAAGGCGAGAGACTGGGGATGAATGAGCACAACCCAATTATTTCTATGAGAGAAGAATTCCTTTCAGAACAAATGTCATACATTTAAAGAGCCAGTAGAGTTTGGTGCATGAGGGACACAGGCTCTTTTAAAATTTTCACTGAATTTTAATCCATTAAGATAGTCTAGCACAAGACTAGTTATAAGACCATCTGTCCCTTAACTCACAATATTTTGTGGAGAGACCTCACATAGGTCTCTACTTCTTTATGGGATTTCATACTGGAAATAGAGAATCATACACACACACACACACACACACACACACACTAATTGATTTTATTTGTTCAACTGCTCCCAACATTTCAACCATGAAATATTGAAGGCGGGAGATCCTTTCCCAGTAGGCATCTTCCATGGTCAATTATATTTAGGAAGTACTACTCTCTCCCCTTCCCGGGAGTTTCACAAAGCACTTTATCAATCTAAGAGATCCCAGAAACCCTACACTCAAGACCATTAACTTGGTCTAATACAATATTTCCCAAATTATTTGATCACAGTAAACACTATAGACAAGAAATTTGTAAAAATTTCACTGACATGTCCCAATAATGTCCCCAAACCCATGATGGAAATGCTCCATTAGATGATTCCCCAACTCCCCAAGACCTCTGTCATTCCCAGAGTGTACATAGTTCCTTCAGAGGATGCCTGAATGGCTTGGTGCCCCTGTGTCCTCAGTGCTGAAACCTTCTTTTCTGAAACACTGTTCAGCACCTGCTGAAGAGTATGGTTTAAACCATTAGTATATGGGACTAGATTGCAGTTTGAATAGACTGGAGGGAAGAGGCTGCTTCTGGGGGACCAGTTTTCACACAAAAAAAGTGCTTCCTCTTTCTCTGTCTCACTACATACCGATTTTTCTTGCCATCTAAGGTGTCTGTAATTGCCACTGCAGGGGGATTATGCACTCCCTTCGTGTGAAGCAAGAGGCTGAGAAGAGAAATTGCTGGTAAATGAGACCTCCATGACATTTGCATAAACATGGTTATATCAAGCCCTGGCTTTTACCAGCATCTCTCGCCAGTCCAGCAGAAGTATCTGCCTCAGCTGAAGGATGTGCTCCTTGGCAATGAGCGGCAGAGAAGGGCTCTGTAGGCTGTTAGGCTTTAAATGAACCCTAGAGTCTTCCAGTCAGGATTTGCCTACTCGAAGTTCAAAACAGAAAGGAAACAGATAAACAGAAAATTAAGACCCAATCTCTAGGCAACCAATGGAAGTCATAAGAAGTACGTTTTAGGAAAAACAATATGCACTGGCTTTGTGTAACGATTATGGACACTCAAGTCTTTCATTGCTAACTATGCATTGCCTGTTTACCGTGCTAGGTAACATGTATATAATCTAACTTATCCTTTACAATAATCTTTCAAAGAAGGTATTTTTTTAATACTGGTTTCACAAATGAAAATCTAAAGTTGATAGAGAAGAAATGGCTCACAAGTACCATGCAGGAATTCACACAGGTCTAGCCAACAACAAAATGTAGACTCTGTATCCGTTATGATACACTGACTCCTTTCCTATGCTGTATATCTTTTGTTTGTTCCTCCAGATCCATTCTCCACCGTTTACTCCCCCTTTTTTGCCTATAAGGATTATGTTAACTAGTTACTTTTTCTCTGGCTTGCAGTTAAACTTCTCTAATAAGGGACACCGTAAGGAAATTTGAAGAAGGTCCTTCTACCATCACTGCTTTTCTCAAGGCAGTTGATTCTGTGCGTTTTTCTCTCTTATGGTTCCTCTTGCCTTTGAGCCAAGGGTTTGTGCATTTAGATTGCTTTGAGAATTGGCCGCAATTATTCCTCCTGTCCTTGTATGAATGCTCCTTTGCAATGTGCCTTTTCTCTCCTCCATTATAGAGGTGGAGTGTATTCCCCTCTCCTGTCAATCAGGTCTGAACTTGCCCCTTGCTTTGACCAAGAGAACGTGGTAAAAGAGACCTTTTTAAAGCAAGTCCCAGAGCATCAGACTCAAGAGGCTTTGTAACTTCTTCCCTTCCATTCCTGGAAATCTGACAGCGTCTCTTGTTGAAGCCTGGTTAGACTCCTTGAACATGAATGGCCACAAGAAGAGGCTGGCCCAGCCAACAACCAAAACTGACCTTCAGAAATGTAAATGAGGTTGTCTGGGACCATCTAATCAGATCTGCCAGATCATTGTATCTAACTGTGTAACCTCAGGCAAGACCAGAAGAGGGACTGTCTAGCTGATTCCAGTGTAATATAGCTGCACAGAAATGTGAGCAAATCAATGGTTGTTTTAAAACACTGTTTTAAGGTATGTTTGTTACACAAAAGCAATAGCTGCTACAGTAACTGATCTGTCTTTATCTATTATCTTTATCAATAGTCCATTTTTACATAAACCCTCATCAAAAGATCTGACTTGGAGTGTGCCATCGGGACCCTGGTTGATACCCCTACCATCACAGTTCAAAGAGTAATCAGAGACTTGTTTGGAAGAAGAGTGGCCTAGGCTGTATGTTATACTTCTGAATCAATGGAGGTAATTCTCTAGGAAATCCTAACTATAATGCTTCATAGTTATAGATAATGATTACTTTGCATCAAGCATGTTGCTTACATTACTTGTAATAACTGTCGCTGTGGACTGGAATTAGATATTATCATTAGCCCCTTTTTGCAGATGAGAAAGCAGAATTTCAAAGAGGTAGGGCAATCACCTCAGTATATTGCTAGTAAGTAGCAGATTCAGAATTAAAACATAGGTCTCAGTTTACTCCAACATTCATGTTCTTTCCACTTCATCAAACTATCTCAGAAACCAAAACTGAGAGGTCTGATAGCTAACCAACAATATCCTTGAGTGCAAACACTGTCGACTTGAGAATTTGTGGATTTACATTCTCTTTTCTTTTTTGTGGATTTCCTTTTATAAAGGTTTTTCTGAAGCTGTAATATCTTCTCTCAGAGAAAAAAGGATTGGGTTCACAATAGCAGCGTACTTCAACACTATCAGGATATAATTTATTTGGCCTTCACAAGTAGCAAATTCAGGGGTGCTGGCTGGTTGAGTTGATGGAGCATGTGACTCTTCATCTCAGGGTCATGAGTTTGAGCCCCAAGATGGGCATGGAGCCTACTTGGAAAAAAAAAAAAGTAGAAATTTCAAATCATAGGTACAGCTGAATAATGAGCCACAGACTAGTGTTGTGCAGTTTCCCAGTACATCTGCTTTAGAAATTCATCTTGTTAGACCTCCCAGGGGTAAAAAGAGATGTATACAAATAGAGCAGGAAGTAATCTGTGGTTCTTATTTATCTATTCCTTGCAAGAGTCTCCTGAGATGGAGAGTTTATGTCACATAGGTACCTGAGGGAGTATACCACCAAAAGTGACTATAGCAGATTCCTGAGGTATGATAGGAATGGTACCCACCAAAGGATTTGTGCTGAAGGGGCAGGCAGCCCAGACAAGGTGAAATTATATTTTTGTGTCAAAGAATGGAACACATCATTAAAGGCCAGGTAACAGAGGCTAGAATAATAGCAGCTCATCCTTAGGGAAAGCAGCATGGATATAGCATGGTCCATGAGCATGTGGGCTCAGGAGTGAGACTGGCTTACGTCTGGGCACTAGTTATGAACTCTTCTCATTCTGTGACAATGGGCAAGTGACTAAGAATCCTTAAATCTTGCTTTAATTCACTATGAAAAAAAAGGGTAACAGTGGCACCTACCTCATGAGGATTAAATGAGATAATGTAAGGAACTTACTATAATTTCTGGTTCATACTAACAGTAAAATAAGTTGTTAATCATCGATGTATCTAATATAAGTGCAATATATGAATTATGCCTTTTAATATTCCCCCATCCTTCCAAAGTAAATATATTGTCCATTTTTGTGGTTTTTGAAAACTGAGGCAAATTACCTATCCAAGCCCTTGCTGCCAGTATATGTCAATGCTGGGACTGGATCTGAACTCCCTCTGATTGCACAAAATAGATGTTTTTTCCTCCAGGTATTGTGCCTCTGTATCACTCTGCCTCTCTCAGGGGTGTGTGTGTGTGTTTGTGTGCAAGAAAAAGCATTTGTGTGTGTGTGTGTGTGTGTGTATGTGTTCAATCTCTTCCATGTGAAAGACATAGCCATTGTGCCATGCACTTGGGGGTGTTCATCCAACTGTGGGAATGTATTTGTCATGATCCAGGAATTCTCTCTTAGCTTCAGTAACCCCTCACACATTGTAGCAAGGCAGCTGTTGCAGGAATCTGGTTCCATTCATAGTTGAACAGAGGGTAGCAGAGGAGGAATAATTGGGCTATGTAGGGAGCTCGCCCATGACCTTGGCCTCATTAGCAACATGCTTTAATCATCAAAGCCAAGCAACCACAGGTGGCTGTGCCTCGCGCAAATGTTCTGCATCTCATTTCCTGAAAATGTCAATGTTTGAGAATATAAATATTACTTATAATCCTGGGATGATTGTACAGGTACTAATGGAATGGTTTTATGGTATTGATTTTCAATAGCTCATTTGGTATAATCAGCTTAACTTCATCTGCTAGAAAACGAACTTCTAATTCCAGTCTGAAACATATTACAAGAAAATGATTTTAGCCTACTCTGCCACTACCTTGAATCCTTTATGGAAGTAGACTGGGCATAAATCTTAAATAAATAAATCAACTTTAGACTCTTCCAGATTTTCATGATCTCACAAGATTGATTTCCTTTCCTTTAATCTGTTTCTAATAAAAGGGATATCTTCCTCTGAGACGCAGTCTGTAATCTCTTCCATTTTTATTATCATTCTCATAGACATCCTCTTTTCCATTTTAAGAGGAGCAGGTTTACTCAGAGAAAGATAGCTTTAATGAACAATCAAATCTGTGCAGAAGTGGAGGAATTCTGGAGAGATGCAATGGTCTTTTGGGTGGGCTGGAAAGACCAATGCATAAAAGTAACCTTTCCCCTCCCCCTTGAGAGGTATGAAAGCACAATTTTCTCCCTTACTACAAGGGTATGAATCTAAAGAATTGAAAATTGAGAAAGGAAATGAACAAGCAATGGGGACTGTAAACTGGTGTTGCAATAGATAGAATTATTCAGGCATTATTCAGAATGTAATATGCACTTTATCAAATGACCAATTACTAAACACTCTATTAAATTACTAATTACTAAATGCACAAATTAGTAGTTATTAAGCACTTTGTTAAATTACTAATTACTAAACCTTTATTAAATTACTAATTACTAAGCCCATATTATAATGGTGAATTATTCCAAAACCCCAAGATTGAGACTGTTATCATATCACTATCTTACCGATGTGTACAGAATTGGATAAATGTTCCCACAGTCATGCAGCTTGTGTAATGGGGTCAGGACTCCAACCAAGGCAGCCACACTCCAGTCCCATGCAGGAGCCCACAAGTCTATCAGATAACAATGCCTGCGAGAATGCTTGATGGGACTTAAGTTTTGGATCAGTACTTGTTTCCGATCTTGTCTCTGGGCCTTTGGGCAGAGCACTTCACAGCTGTTGGCCTCAGTTGCCCTAGCTTTAAAATGGAGAAAAGGGGTAGCCTGCGTGGCTCAGTTGATTGAGTTCCAACTTCAGCTCAGGTCATGACCTTACAGTTTGTGGGTTTGAGCCCTGTGTCAGGCTCTTTGCTGACAGCTCAGTACCTGGAACTAACTTCAGATTCTGTCTCTCTCTCTCTCTCTCTCTCTCTGCCCCTCCCCCTGATCATGCTCTCTCTCTCTTTCTCTCAAAAATAAATAAACATTAAAAAAAAGTTTTAAAATGGAGATAAGGGGTGCCTGTGTGGCTCAGTCAGTTGAGCATCTGACTTTTGATTTCATCTCAAGTCATGATCTCATGGTCATGATTTCATGATCATGAGATTGAGCCCAGTGTTGGGTTCCTGCACTGGGTGTGGAGCCTGCTTCAGATTCTCTCTTCAATCTCTCTCTCTCTCTCTCTCTCTCTCTACCTCTCCCTCTGCCTCTCCCCTGCTCTCACTCTCTCTCCCTCCCCCTCTCTCAAATAATAAAAGAAAATAAATAAAATAAAATAAAATAAAATAAAATAAAATAAAATAAAATAAGAGATACCTATCTCCTACAACTGAGACAACCCATTGAAAATACCAGTTATGCTGGGCAGCTCATGGGAAAAACCCAATGAGTGATAACTGAGGTTGCTATTATTTTGTTACTGGTTCTGTGACCATGGGCAAATTACTAAACTACTTGAACTCTGGGGACTTTATTATTTAAATGAACATAAACAAGTGTACTGCCTTTACAGTGAGTTGATAGGTATTTAAGGCTAAAAAAGATGCATCTTTACTTCCAAGACGTGGAACAACGGATTCCTGTTAATCAAACATCTCTGTCTAGCAGTCCTGGATCCAACTGGATGCTAAACAGATCACCCTTAGCAGGGGACCAACATTGAGAGAGGTACTACAGTGCTAGCTTTGGAGGTACCCTGTACCTATACACTCAAAGATAAATCCCTCAAGTGTAATGTTTTTCTTCTTTGTATTGTAGCACAGAAGGGGTGTGTGTGTGTGTGTTTGTGTGTGTGTGTGTGTCTTTAGCAAACAGATACACACAGAAGTTGAAATCTATCCAAAGTCAGCTGATACCTGGGGGGTGTTAGTTGGATCTTATAATTGTCAAATTTGAAAGCCATAATAATAACACTTCATATTTATAAAGTAACTAATATATATTGAGCCCACTGCAACATACTGGTGTTCTTATCCCCATTTTACAGATTTGTAAACAGGGACTCAAAGTGGTTAATTGTTCAAGCTTTGACAAAAACAAATGGCAGAGTCAAGGTTCCAATCCAAGACCTTCTGGCAGAAAAGGTATGCCCTTACCTATGTAGCCCACTTGAGCCTCGTTGTTGCCTAGTTAGTAAAAACATTGGGAGACAGAGCGTGGTAAGGGGCTGATGGAATTTCTGGGCACAGGGCTTGGAAGCCAGGTAGATGTGGCTGTGGGAAAATGTCTGCATAATATATGCATAATTTGGTTGTGATAATATGGGTGTGGACTCATTTCAGGGAGGAGTGAGTGTGAGATAAATAATTTGAATCTGTGTTCCCATACTTAAGTATGGTGGTTAGCACTTACAATGAATGACTCCTTATACATTATGTGTGTTTCTAAGGAACATGACCTGATCTACGTGATGCATTGAGTCTAGTAAAAAACAGCTTGACTCTTAGGCCAGAGATGAGATCAGCGACTGAGAAAGTAACCATCTCAGTCTTGGAAACTTAATTAAGGATTCTCAGAGGAAGAAATGTTTGACTAAAACTTGAAAATTGTGTCAGAGCTTTGCAGACAGAGAAGGTGTTGAATAAAGGAAAAGGAAGAAGGAAACGGAGTATGGTGCCAATTAATCAACATAAATATGAATGTTTAAAAACTGTAAGGAGGGGCACTTGGGTGGTTCAGTCGGTTAAGCGGCCGACTTCGGCTCAGGTCATGATCTCGTGGTCCGTGAGTTTGAGCCCCGTGTCAGGCTCTGTGCTGACAGCTCAGAGCCTGGAGCCTGTTTCAGATTCTGTGTCTCCCTTTCTCTGAACCTCCCCCGTTCATGCTCTGTCTCTCTCGGTCTCAAAAATAAATAAATGTTAAAAAAAAAAATTTAAAAAAATAAAAACTGTAAGGAAACTTATAAATAAAAGACACAATAAAAAGTGTGCTTTATATTTATAAAACTCTTTGTGGGGGCAGGGAAAGAAAACCCTTTATTTTCAAAGTGCTGTCATTTGCATTACCTGATTCACACAACCCTGTGAACAGAACATTGGTATTTGGCATATGTTTTAGTCCATTTAGACTGTTATAAAAAATGCCTAAATGCCTTAGACTAGGTAGTTATAACTGACAGGATTTTATTTCTTACAG
Organism: Herpailurus yagouaroundi; assembly: GCF_014898765.1. Lineage (NCBI taxonomy): Eukaryota > Metazoa > Chordata > Mammalia > Carnivora > Felidae > Herpailurus > Herpailurus yagouaroundi. The sequence goes on along the minus strand of NW_024412414.1, from coordinate 12,776,680 downwards.
TGCTGGTTGCTGGAAAGTCTGAAGTCAACGCACCAGTAGTTTTGGTATCAAGTGAGAGCTTGCTTGCTTTTCAATGGCGACTTCTCACTGGGTCCTCAGGAGGAGGAAGCGGTGAGGGAGTCCTCTGGGTTTCTATTTTAGGGACACTAATCTCATTCATGAAACTCTACCCTCATGACTTAAGCACATCCCAAAGGTCCCACCTCCTAATACCATCACATTTGGCACTAGGTTTCAACACAGGAATCTGAGGGGACACAAACTCTCTGTCCATAGCGTTAAGGGAACTGAGAAACTATTTAAGTTTCTTGATCTTGATGGTAAAACAACCGAGAACTAGAATTCAGAACACTTAACCCTTAAACCTCAATTCATTGCTCTCAGTAGATAAAATATAAAAAGCCTACTTATACCTTTAATACTAAGAAAGAAAACATTGTCATGCTTTTAGAGAAAGAAATAGTGTACTTGTAGTCCTTTAACGGTAAGGAAAAGAATTTCTTATCACATTAGATTCAGTTCCTTTAAAAGAAAAGGGGTTAAAAGTGAGAAATCTCTATTTCAGAAGCATCACATAATGATGATCATAGTCAAGAGATGAATAAATTATTCATTATTCTCTTTGAGAGAATATCAAAGAGCTGATTTGAAATATTAGACATTTCACAGCAGTAGACATTTGTATCTAACGTCCACTATAATAATTTACCTAATTTATCTACAGCACTACACTCAGAAATATAGACTCTAGGTTACCCCTAATATCAAGCTTTCTTCAGTTCCTGGAGAATTTCTGTGTTGCATTTTTGACTTTTAGATTTCTAAGTCATTCTGAAGTTTTTCTCAAGTAATAGGAATTGCATTATAAGTAATTTTCTGTAAAAATAAGGATTTAGTAAAGGATTTTTGGACTAACATTAGATGTAATCACTTTCTTTTGGTTTTAATGATCTCAACTTGACTGCTTTCTTCCTCTATTGTGCATTGAACTCAGATAATACTAAGAGCTAATATTAATTGAGCACTTTCTATGTGATACGTATTGTATTAAGCATTGATTCAGACATTACCTAATATATTTATTATAGTGCTTTATTATTTTGTTGTGTTTTATGTCTCTCTACCAAGAAACAATGCCAAGAAAGAGATAGCTCTTTAGAAGCTGGAAAATCTCTGCTCCTTAATTTTGGACGCACAAGTTCAAATCCCAGCTCTGCTGTTTGCCAGCTCTATGGCCTTAGGAAAAACATATACTCTAAATACAATATTATAAAAACATATACCATGAATACAATAAAGTCAATTTTGCTAACTATAAAATGCATGTACGGTCTCTGGTGAGTACATGAAATAAATAGCAGGCAAATACCTAAAATAATATGGCAAAACAGCTCTGTTTCTAGTATGCTTCAGGGGCTGAATATTTTCAGCTGGGTTTATTTACCAGTACTTTAATCCACACGAACACATAGTTTACATAATCCTGAGAATATCAGTGAGGATTTCATTCTCTGCCTAATTAACAGGGTTGATGTTGTAGATCTAATGAAATAATGCACGTGAAATGGATTGTATATTGCAAAGTACTGTACAAATGGAGGTGTTATTATTTTCCCTAGAGCTTAACATAAGATACAGTGAAGCTATTTCCTATTTCAAAAATTCATGGTCAAGGAAAAAGGAATTCCAGAGGATCCAGGAATATATCCTCTGTGTTCAAAACATGAGAGAACGGTTGTAATTTGGGCCAGAGAAGATACTATTAACAGGCAACAACTTGGCTATGTGAGCAATGTTTCTGAGGAGGACACAGAATACTTTCTGTTTTATGTTCACCACAAACCCACCTACAGAAAACAGGCTCCAGGAGAGATTTCTGTGGAATATAAAGAAGAACTTCTAGACTGTCAAGGTGATAAAACCCTGGCAGGGGTTATTGAATTAAGTTGTTGAGACTCTCTCCCTGGAGAATGTCAGGTAGAGAACAGGCATCTATCTGTTCTAGAAGGCTTAGACATTTAACTGCTGGAGTGCAAATTAAAGACTTCCAGCTGGATCAGATGAGTTTTTAAGGTCCCTTCCAGCCCATTTTCTTACTAATCAATTGTATTTCATCTGACAACTTTTCAGTTTTCAAAATGGACTCACTATATTCCTTAAAGTGTGGCTTATTTCTAAACTTTAAAATAATTGCCATTGATCACATTTTATATAATCTAACTACAAAATAGAGGTAATATTCTATAGCTGGATTTAACCTACACTTTACATTTAGCATTAACTGCTATTTAATAAGCACAGGGAGTTGGACAGGGAACCCCATCTGATGATTCATTACATGGAGGAATTCTATGATCTAACATCTGAAATGATAGAAATCATTGCAGCCTTACAGTAATGCTTTTCCTGGGATATACTTAGTGGTTCAATTTTCAAGTTACGCATGATTATATTTTAGCTAGGATTTATGCTTCTTTGGAAGATTTTGAATGTTAGTTTTTCTTACTTGAAGAACTTGAGTCTGACTTGTTCTGGATTTTACTCCATAATGAATCATGAGAGATTCTTGTGTGTCTCTGACAGCATTTCCTCTAAAAGACACCTCAACATATGAATCAATGAACCAAAATGCCACAACCCTGAGAAGAAATTAACTCACTGTTGTTCATCTTCATAATCCACGTCTTTGGTGGTTTCCATGGTGATTCCCTGGCTAGCAGCACTTTGTTTACCAGATGTCTTATTGTTCAACTGCTCATCTGTCTTAGGAGTTTAAAGTTTGAGAACTAAAGTCTAAGCAGAACATTTTTTTTTTGTAAATAGCACAGAGAAAGAAAGGGAAAAAAAAGACAACTTTTATAACATTTTAAGACATGAGTAAGGATAGGATGGAGGTATTGTCCTGTCACACTCCAAATCACTGCATGACAAATAACTCAGATTTGCATTATATTCTGACATGTTTTAATAACGAGGGAAAGTTTAATTATACTGAAAACATAACTCCTACCCGCTTAGCAGATTTTACCTCCCTGTTGGCTCCATGATGTGTTAGTTTGCATGGTAAAACGCTTACTCCTACCAAGTGCTGGTCACAAGGTGATCTGAAAGTTTATATTTCAAAGAAGCTTCAATTCAAAGGAGCCTTTTTCAACGTTTATTTATTTTTGGGACAGAGAGAGACAGAGCATGAACGGGGGAGGGGCAGAGAGAGAGGGAGACACAGAATCGGAAACAGGCTCCAGGCTCCGAGCCATCAGTCCAGAGCCCGACGCGGGGCTCGAACTCACGGACCGCAAGATCGTGACCTGGCTGAAGTCGGACGCTTAACCGACTGCGCCACCCAGGCGCCCCAAAGGAGCCTTTTTCAAATAACTGAGAGTAAGTGGCTGCCAAAGAGATTCTACTTAAATATTGGCTTCCTTGTCTGGAGTTCGGATAATATCCTGGAACATAATCACTCACCCTGTTAAATTTCAGCGCAGTGCCAATTACCGCAGATCACGCCTCAACTTCGTGCTGCAGAATGAGGAGTGAGCAGCAGCAGGTCCAGCCAATAAGGTGGGAAGCAGTGGAGGAACAGGTATGAAGGTGTGGAGGAAGGCTTAAAAGCATCGTCTGATCCCAGGTCTCCCATTCAAAGCAGGGCCTGCTTATATTTGTAGCTGCAGGCCTAAAAAAGCCATACTGGGCTGGATTCACTTGTCCACAGTCCTAGTCTAACAACAGAAGAAACTAAGATCTGGTGAGGTAAGTCAATTCTTCAGGGTGACAAAAAATTAGTGTTGAGACTAAAACTAGACATAGAAGAGATTATTTCCCAGTCCATGTAGGCAGAACTAGGTAATAGACATTAAGTGGTTTGTACTATAGTACCCAGTTCTCCAGAATGTGTTTTTAAACACTGTGCCCTTAAATTGTACTTTTTAACCATTTTGGTAGTAATCACTGGTACTGATCAGAAAGCTTCTTCCTCACCCCACCCCAGTTCCCCAAGTTGTCTATTCCTTGTCCTTGGAATGGATACTGGGGAATAAGGGAAGTTGAGTTTGAAAATCAACCCATCTTAGGCTGAGCCACATATCAAACATGTGAAAGTAACAGACTACCGTGTTTAAAAGAAAGATGCTAATTCAAAGGGGCACATGCACCCCAATGTTTATAGCAGCATTACCAACAATAGCTAAGCTATGGAAAGAGCCCAAATGTCTATTGACTGATGAATGGATAAAGAAGATGTGGTTGGTATATATATATATATATATATATATATATACTCGGTGGTCAAAAAGGTGAAATCTTGCTATTTGCCACAACATGGATTGAACTAGATTGTATTATGCTAAGCGAAATAAGTCAGCCAGAGAAAGATAGATATCTTTGTGGAATAACTCATATGTGGAATTTAAGAAACATGAACATAAGGGAAGGGAAGGAAAAATAACATAAAAACAGAGAGTGAGGCAGACCAGAAGAGACTCTTAAATACAAAGAACAAACTGAGGGTTGCTGGAGGGGAGGTGGGTGGGGGGATGGGATAAATGACTGATGGCCATTAAGGAGGGCACTTGTTGGGATGAGCCCTGGGTGTTGTATACAAGGGACGAGTCACTAAATTCTACCCCTGAAACCATTATTACACTATATGTTAGCTATCTTGGATTTAAATAAAAATGCATAAGTAAATGCAATGTAAATACATGTCAACAAACAAAAAAAAAAGAAAATAAATAAAAATAAAAATACTCTCAACCTTTCAGGATAACTACTTACAGATTTAAATACTCCAGAAAAAAAAAAAAAAGAAGAATGAGTTTAATTTTACTGGCTTTCTCGTCAATGCTACCTTTTAAACCAGTCACACAAGAGGAATTGTCAGTCATCTACCACATGCAGGGAAAGCATTTTTACAGCACTAATGGGACAGAGAAACCTTCACTGTCTTTCTCAGGAAGCTTACACTCTAGCTTGTGGAAAAGGGACACCTGTCAAAATATGGAGTAGCATGCCATTCTCGTGTGATCACTTCATATGAAAAGACAATAAAATTTGTGCAGGTCAGAGTAAAAAAAAAGACCAGGATGCCTGGGTGGCTCAGTCGGTTGGGCGTCCAACTTGAGCCCAGGTCATGATCTCACAGTTTGTGAGTTCAAGCCCCACGTCAGGCTCTGTGCTGGCTGTGTGGAGCCTGGAGCCTGTTTCAGATTCTGTGTCTCCCTCTCTCTCTGTCCCTCCCCTGCTCGCGCTCTGTCTTTCTCTGTCTCTCAAAAATATGTAAACATTGAAAAAAATTTTTAAAGAATAAAAAAAAGATAAATTTCAGCAGGGATGAGGAAGAGAGACTTTGTGGGGGATAGTGACTGGCCGTGGGCCGTGCGGGAAGAATTGGCTTTGGGAGGATGAGGAGGGTACGGAATAATATATGCGTTTGCAAACCTGGCCTACAGTTATGAGTACTAATTTGGAAATTTACATAAACCATTTAACGCAGTGCCTGTCATGTTAAAAGCATTTTAGAGATGTAATTTTTCTGATTTATGATCCCTACAGACGTGAAGGGAAAGAAATTGAAGACAGAATCTAAAGTCTTGGTTCTCAATGCAGTAGCTGACTGGGTAAAATGGAAAAATCATTTACTATTTCAGGACCTATTCTTTTATTAATGATATGAAAGGTGTAACCTGGAATGATCCCTAGGATCCATTTTCACTCACAAGCTCTATGATTCTGGGACCCTGAACAGATACTTTGTTCATCTGTCCTTCCCCACAATAAGCATTTTATCTCACCTGGAAGGAATTTTCTCTGAATCTTGGACTGAAGGCGAGTAAGGTCTGTAACTTCTATAACATATGAACTTGAGACAATTACATTCAAACATCAGAGCACTCTTGTTGCCATCACTGTCTTTCTCATTACCGTTAAGATTTTTTTTAACTCATCACACAAGGACCTTTAATTCATATTTCATATAAAGCTGAACAATCCAAATAGCTTAACAAAATAATTAAGTGAAAAAAATCCATTTCTTTTCTTTTAATTTTTTCAATGTTTTTTTCTTTTTGAGAGAGAGTGAGGGAGACAGAGCATGAGCAGGGGAGGGGCAGAGACGGAGGGAGGCAGAGAATCCAAAGCAGGCTCCAAGCTCTGAAATGTCAGCACAGAGCCCAAAGCGGGGCGGGGCTGGAAATCACAAACTGCAAGATCATGGCTGCAGCCAAAGTCAGATGCTTAACCGTCTGAGCCACCCAGGCACCCCAAAAAACTCCATCTCGTGATGGGAAAGTTAATTTACGATCCCAGAGAAAAAGAACTGAGAGAGTTAAAGTTCCATTTAGTGTATGAGATTTTAAAGATTAGCATCCATGCATGTTGTGAAAATTAAGTTTCTTAAATGTGTTGAGGTTCTCTTTAGCTATAAGGTTTTAAATTGCGTGACATTCTTTTCCCTTTTTTTCCCCTATCCTATTGAGTAATGATCTTTATGCTTTCCTTGTACTTCTTACTGCAAATTAGAAGATTAGTGTTTAGTGTCATTGCATTAATGAAGATTATTATTTACAACAATGGCTAGAAAATGATTGGAGGATTAACTCCAGCAACTCCAGCAATTAAAATGCGTGTAGGTTACTTTGAGGTTAAAAAAAATACAGGTTGTTAGGAGGAACTCATCTACTCAAGATGTATAGCTATTGCCAGTGTACCTTCTTTGGGGACCCAAAACTATTTCTCATCAAAACTGCCTTTTGGAAAGACTGTAATATTAACACTTTAGATTAAAGGAAATAGACCCCTTCTCCTGACAACACATGGATTTCAACCCTCTTTTCAGAGCCTAGAGTAATGAAAGTCAAACGTCTTAATAAGAGAACTCCATACTAACTGGTGGTTATAATGGATATGCACTGTTCTGCCCATTCACTCCTTTCTCTCTCTTTTATCTCTGTACCATCCCTTATTTTCTTTGGGAAACACCCTTCCAACTGTCCAAGTATTCCTTTTGGGAATACCAATCTCAGTCGCTTGCCTCTCTCTCCTAACCTTTGGCCAAAAATCTGGTATTTGACCTAAACAAGGGGGGAAAACAGTTCCCTGAAAGTTGGGCCATTACCAAAGTGACACAGAATTAAAACATGAGCAAAGAGGCTGAGACTTGAGATTGCTCATGACTTTCTGCAACCATGACCTTTATTCTGACCTTCTGAACTTTATTTTCCTTCCTATTGTTTCAGTTGCTTATTTTTCTCTCTTTTTTTCCCCGTGTTAGTCTAGATGACTACTACATGGTGAATTCACCAAGTATTTAAAGAAGACATAATACTAATTGTAACTTTATTCAGACAATAAAGTAAAGGTGAAAATATACCACCTGATTTGATAAAGATAATAATAAAGAATTAAATGAAATATGTGTATATAAATTTATAACTAAGATTCACATCATACATAATAAATAACATGTGTTTATAAATACATTATAAATAATACAAATATTATGTATACTATAATGAAAATATAACATAGATTTTAAAAGAAAAAACTACAAACTGACACAACTTAGGAACATAGACACAAAATGCCTTTAAAAATATAGACATATCAAATCTAGTGATACATACACTGGATAATACACTATAACCAAGTAAGGAAGGAAATGTTGAATTTAATATTTGAAAATTAGTCAATGGCATTCACCCCATTAACAAAGGAGAAAACCCGTATCATTTCAACAGATACCAAGAAAACTTTTGACAAATTAAACACCTATTCATACTAAATAATGTTCAGCAAACAAAAAATAGAACATCTTTAATATGTAGTACATCTTCAAATATCTTAAAGTATACATCATAATTAACTCTGGGAAATTAAAAAGTTTCCTTCAAAAAGATCAGGAATAAGGAAAGATGTTTTCTTTTTTTTCAATTTTTTTAACGTTTATTTACTTTTGAGACAGAGAGAGACAGAGCATGAATGGGGGAGGGTCAGAGAGAGAGGGAGACACAGAATCTGAAACAGGCTCCAGGCTCTGAGCTGTCAGCACAGAGCCCGACGCGGGGCTCGAACTCACGGACCGCGAGATCATGACCTGAGCCGAAGTCAGACGCTTAGCCGACTGAGCCACCCAGGCGCCCCAGGAAAGATGTTTTCTCATACTACTTCTATTCAACATTGTGCTGGAGGTCCTGGTAGAGTAATAGAACAAAAAAGAAATAAAAGACATAAATAATGCTAAAAGATATGATTGTGCACATTAAAATATCCAAAGGAATTTACAAGGAAACTAACAGAACTAATAAGTGAATTTGGCACAGGCACAGAATGCAAGTCAGTGAAATATACACATAAACATGCACACACACACACACACACACACACACACAGAGTCTACAACTAATTGGGAAATAGAAATATAGAAATACCATTCACAATAACATCAAAAAAAAAAAAAAACAAAAATACCAAGGATAAATGTAATGAAACATGTGCAAGAAAATATTTGACAGAAAACTATAAAATATTACTTATAGACAAAACAAATACAGAATTGAGAATCTCCCTGGACGTGACTTAGAAGATATGATATTAAGATACCGATTTTTCTCAAATTGATTTACAGAATCAATATGACCCAACAAAAGCTCAAGTTTTTTTTAAGCAATGAAAAAGTTTATTTTAGCAATTATATGAAGACCCAAAGAACCCAGACTATGTGACACAATCTTGAAGAAATGCTACAAACCTGAAGGACTTACTACAACTGATTTCATGATTCACGTTGAATCTGCAATTATTAGTGTGGTGTTCACATAAGGTTACACAAATGAATCACGGGTGTCTAATATGAAGTGCTGAAATTGACAGATATGGTAAATTGATTTTTGACATGTTAATGCAATTCAGTGGATAAATGAAAAGGTTTTTTTCAACAGTTGATGCCAAAGCCAATTTTTGGGGGTGGGGGTGGAGGGACTTCTAAATCCGTACTTCATACCATGCAGAAAAATGAACCATAGACCAGAAACCTAAACATAACAGCTAAAGCTGTACAGCTTCTAGAAGAAAAGGTGAAAGTGTATCTTCATAATAGTAGTGTAGGCAAAGATTATTTAAGGATTTCTGCAAACAATAGCAATGCAAAATATTTGATAGATCACACTTCATCACAATGAGAATCTTTGCTCATGTCACAGGAAGATGAAAGGGTAAGCCACAAACTGGAAGAAAATAAAATAGGCATTGACAAAGGACTATAGTCCAGAATACAAACCATTTATAGCAAGACAGTAACCCAATTTAAAAAGTGGGCAAAACACTCATTGGATGTTAGCATAGAGTGAAGCAATGATTTCAGGAGTAGATTCCTTAATGCCCCTTACCCATTTAGCCCATCCCCCCTCCCACAACCCGTCCAGCAACCCTCAGTTTGTTCTCCATATTTATGAGTCTCTTCTGTTTTGTCCCCCTCCCTGTTTTTATATTTTTTCCCTTCCCTTCTGTTCATCTGTTTTGTCTCTTAAAGTCCTCATATGAGTGACATCATATGATTTTTGTCTTTCTCTGACTGACTAATTTCACCTGGCATAATACCCTCCAGTTCCATCCACGTAGTTGCCAATGGCAAGATTTCATTCTTTTTGGTTGCCGAGTAATACTCCATTTAATATATATATATATATATTCCACATCTTCTTTATCCATTCATCCATCGAGAGACATTTGGGCTCTTTCCATAATGTGGCTATTGTTGATAGTGCTGTTATAAACATGGGGGTGCATGTGTCCCTTCGAAACAGCATACCTGTATCCCTTGGATAAATGCCTAGTAGTGCAATTGCTGGGTCATAGGGTAATTCTATTTTTAGTTTTTGAGGAACCTCCATACTGTTTTCCAGAGTGGCTGCACCAGCTTGCATTGCCACCAACAATGCAAAAGAGATCCTCTTTCTCCGCATCCTCACCAACATCTGTTGTTGCCTGCGTTGTTAATGTTAGCCATTCTGACAGGTGTAAGGTGGTATCTCATTGTGGTTCTGATTTGTATTTCCCTGATGATGAGTGATGTTGAGCATGTTTTCATGTGTCGGTTGGACATCTGGATGTCTTTCTTGGAGAAATGTCTATTCATGTCTTTCGCCCGTTTCTTCACTGGATAATTTGTTTTTTGGGTGTTGAGTTTGATAAGTTCTTTATAGATTTTGGATACTAACCTTTTATCTGATGTATCATTTGCAAATATCTTCTCGCATTCTGTCAGTTGCCTTTTAGTTTTGCTGATTGTTCCCTTTGCTGTGCAGAAGCTTTTTATTTTGATGAGGTCCTAGTAGCTCATTTTTTGCTTTTGTTTCCCTTGTCTCTGGAGACGTGTTGAGTAAGAAGTTGCTGAGGGAAGATCAAAGAGGTTTTTTACTGCTTTCTCCTCGAGGATTTTGATGGCTTCCTGTCTTACATTGAGGTCTTTCATCCATTTTGAGTTTATTTTTGTGTATGCTGTAAGAAAGTGGTCCAGGTTCATTCTTCTGCATGTCGCTGTCTAGTTTTCCCAGCACCACTTGCTGAAGAGACTGTATTTATTCCATTAGATATTCTTTCCTGCTTTGTCAAAGATTAGTTGGCCATATGTTTGTGGGTCCTTTTCTGGGTTCTTTATTCTGTTCCATTGATCTGAGTGTCTGTTCTTGTGCCAGTACCATACTGTCTTGGTGATTACAGCTTTGTAGTATAGCTTGAAGTCTGGGATTGTGATGTCTCCTGCTTTGGTTTCCTTTTTCAAGATTGCTTTGGCTATTCGGGGTCTTTTCTGGTTCCATACAAATTTTAGGATTCTTTGTTCTAGCTCTGTGAAGAATGCTGGTGTTACTTTGATAGGGATTGCATTGAATGTGTAGATTGCTTTGGGTAGTATCAACGTTTTAACAATATTTGTTCTTCCTATCCAGGAGCATGGAATCTTTTTCCATTTCTTTGTGTCTTCAATTTCTTTCATAAGCTTTCTATAGTTTTCAGTGTATAGATTTTTCACCTGTTTGGTTAGATTTATTCCTAGGTATATTATGGTTTTTTTTGTGCAACTGTAAATGGGATCCATTCCTTGATTTCTCTTTCTTTTGCTTCACTGTTGGTGTATAGGAATGCAACCGATTTCTGTGCATTGATTTTATATCCTGCAACTTTGCTGAATTCATGAATCAATTCTAGCAGTTTTTTGGTGGAATCTTTTGGGTTTTCCATATTGAGTATCATGTCATCTGCTCAGAGTGAAAGTTTGACCTCCTCCTGGCCGATATGGATGCCTTTTATTTCTTTGTGTTGTCAGATTGCAGAGGCTAAGACTTCCAATACTATGTTCAATAACAGTGGCGAGAGGAGATACCCCTGTCTTGTTCCTGACTTTACGGGGAAAGCTCTCATTTTTCCCCATTCAGGATGATATTAGCATTGGGTTGTTCATATATGGCTTTTATGGTCTCGAGGTTTATCCTTCTATCCCTACTTTCTTGAGGCGTTTTATCAAGAAAGGATGCTGTATTTTGTCAAATGGTTTCTCTGCATCTATTGAGAGGATCACATGGTTCTTGTTCTTTCTTTTATTGATGTGATGAATCACGTTAATTGTTTTGCGGATATTGAACCAGCCCTGCTTCCCAGGTATAAATCCCACTTGGTCGTGATGAATAATTTTTTTAATGTATTGTTAGGGCCGGTTGGCTAATATCTTCTTGAGGATTTTTGCATCCATGTTCATCAGGGAAATTGGTCTATAGTTCTCCTTTTCAGTGGGGTCTCTGTCTGGTTTTGGAATCAAGGTAATGCTGGCTTCATAGAAAGAGTTTGGAAGTTTTCCTTCCATTTCTATTTTTTGGAACAGTTTCAGGAGAATAGGTGTTAACTCTTCCTTAAATGTGTGGTAGAATTTCCCTGGAAAGCCATCTGGCCCTGGACCTTTGTTTTTTGGCAGATTTTTGATTACTAATTCGATTTCCTTACTGATTAGGGGTCTGTTCAAATTTTCTATTTCTTCCTGTTTCAGTTCTGGTAGTGTACATGTTTCTAGGAATTCGTCCATTTCTTCCAGATTACCCATTTTATTGGCATATAATTGCTCATAATATTCTCTTATTATTGTGTTTATTTCTGTTGTGTTGGTTGTGATCTCTCCTCTTTCATTCTTGATTTTATTTATTTGGGTCCTTTCCTTGCTCTTCTTGATCAAACTGGCTAGTGGTTTATCCATTTTGTTAATTCTTTCAAAGAACCAACTTCTGGTTTCATTGATCTGTTCTCCTGTTTTTTTGGTTTCAATAGCATTAATTTCTGCTCTAATCTTTATTATTTCCTGTCTTCTGCTGGTTTTGGGTTTTATTCGCTGTTCTTTTTCCAGCTCCTTAAGGCGTAAGTTTAGGCTGTGTATCTGAGATCTTTCTTCCTTCTTTAGGAAGGCCTGGATTGCTATATACTTTCCTCTTATGACTGCCTTTGCTGCATCCCAGAAGTTTTGGGTTGTGGTGTTATCACTTTCATTGACTTCCATATGCTTTTTAATTTCCTCTTTAACTGCTTGGTTAGCCCATTCATTCTTTATTTAGTAGGATGTTCTTCAGTCTCCAAGTATTTGTTACCTTTCCAATTTTTTCTTGTGGTTGATTTCGAGTTTCATAGCATTGTGGTCTAAAAATACACACGGTATGATCTCGATCTTTTTGTACTTAGGGCTGATTTGTGTCCCAGTATATGGTCTATTCTGGAGAACATTCCATGTGCACTGGAGAAAAATGTATATTCTGCTGCTTTAGGATGAAATGTTCTGAATATATCTGTTAAGTCCATCTGGTCCAGTGTGTCATTCAAAGCCATTGTTTCCTTATTGATTTTTTGATTAGATGATGTGTCCATTGCTATGAGTGACTGTGAGTGGGGTGTTGAAGTCTCCTACTATTATGGTATTACTATAGATGACTTTCTTTATGTTTGTGATTAATTGATTTATATATTTGGGTGCTTTCACATTTGGTGCACAAATGTTTACAATTGTTAGGTCTTCGTGGTCTATTGACCCCTTCATTATGATATAATTCCCTTCTGCATCTTTTGATACAGTCTTTATTTTAAAGTCTAAATTGTTGGGGCGCCTGGGTGGCGCAGTCGGTTAAGCGTCCGACTTCAGCCAGGTCACGATCTCACGGTCCGTGAGTTCGAGCCCCGCGTCGGGCTCTGGGCTGATGGCTCAGAGCCTGGAGCCTGTTTCCGATTCTGTGTCTCCCTCTCTCTCTGCCCCTTGCCCGTTCATGCTCTGTCTCTCTCTGTCCCAAAAATAAATAAACGTTGGAAAAAAAAAACATTTAAAAAAAATAAAAAAATAATAATAATAAAGTCTAAATTGTCTGATATAAGTATGGCTACTCCGGCTTTCTTTGGTTGACCATTAGCATGATAGATGGTTCTCCACCCCCTTGTTTTCAATCTGAAGGTGTCTTTAGGTCTAAAGTGGGTCTCTTGTAAACAGCATATAGATGGATCTTGTTTTATTATCCATTCTGTTACCCTATGTCTTTTGATTGGAGCATTGATTCCATTGATGTTTACAGTGAGTACTGAAAGATATGAATTTATTGCCATTATGATGCTTGTAGAGTTGGAGTTTCTGGTGGTGTTCTCTGGTCCTTTCTAATCTTTTGTTGCTTTTGATACATATATATATATATATATATATATATATATATATATATAT
>NW_024412414.1:12743676-12762851 GCF_014898765.1 Herpailurus yagouaroundi | reverse complement strand
TTTTTTTTTAATGTTTATTTATTTTTGAGACAGAGAGAGACAGAGCATGAACGGGGGAGGGTCAGAGAGAAGGAGACACAGAATCTGAAACAGGCTCCAAGCTCTGAGCTGTCAGCACAGAGCCCGATGCGGGGCTCGAGCTCACGGACTGTGAGATCACGACCTGAGCAGAAGTCAGATGCTTAACAGACTGAGCCACCCTGGCGCCCCTCTCCTATTTTGAATGACAGCCTTGCTGGATAAAGAATTTTTGGCTGCATATCTTTCTGATTCAGCACACTGAATATATACTGCCACTCCTTTCTGGCCTGCCAAGTTTCTGTGGGTAGGTCTGCTGCCAACCTAATCTGTCTTCCCTTGTAAGTTAGGAAATTTTTTCCCTTGCTGCTTTCATGATTCTTTCCTTGCCTGAGTATTTTGTCAATTTGACTATGATATGCCTTGTTGATGGTTGGTTTTGTTGAATCTAATGGGGGTCCCCTGTGCTTCCTGGATTTTGATGTCTGTGTCTTTCCCCAGCTTAGGAAAGTTTTCTGCTATGATTTGCTCACATAACCCTTCTACCCCTATTTCTCTCTCTTCCTCCTCTGGGACCCCTATGATTCTGATGTTGTTCCTTTTTAATGAGTAACTGATTTCTCTAATTCTTAAATCGTACACTTTTGCCTTAATCTCCCTCTGTTCTCCTGCTTCGTTATTCTCTATAAGTTTGTCCTCTATATCGCTGATGCTCTGTTCTGCCAAGTCCATCCTTGCCGGCGCTGCATCCATCCGTGATTGCAGCTCAGTTATAGCATTTTTAATTTCATTCTGGCTATTTTTTACTTCTTTTATCTCTTCAGAAAGGGATTCTAATCTATTTTCAACTCCAGCTAGTATTCTTATTATCGTGATTCTAAATTCTGGTTCAGACATCTTGCTTGTATCTGTGTTGGTCAAATCCCTGGCTGTCGTTTCTTCGTGCTCTTTATTTTGGGGTGAATTCCTTTGTTTTGTCATTTTGAAGGGAGAAAAGGAATTAATGAGGTAGAAAACTTGAAATTAAAAAAATTAAAATTAGAAAATATTAAATTAAAAATTAAAACACATACGTAACATCTTATGATCCAGTAATACTCAAGAAATTTGAAAGTATATGTACATAAACGGTTTGTACAAGAATGCTGATAGGAGACTCATTCATAAAAGCCTAGTGTTTGAAACATCCCAAATGACCATCAATATAATAAACTGTTGTATATTAGTAAAATAGGAAACTATTCAGGAATATAGGGTATTTCTCCTCTATGCACTATAGAGTATTTTTTTTTTACTATTATGTTAAACAAAAGTAACCAGGCACAAATTAGCAATACACTAATACACACACACACACACACACACACATATATATGTATGTATATATATATATATGTATATATATATATACACACACATATATATTTACTAAAACTCAATGAAATGTACTCTATATGTTTTTCTGTATGTCAAATAAACACAATAGACATATATGTGTGTGTATATACACATATGCTGAGAAAACATTTGACAAATTCAACACCTATTCATACTAAATAATAATGTTCAGCAAATAAAAAATAGAACATCTTTAAAATGTATATATACATACACACATATGTATATACCAAGAGAGACATGAAAGTATTTATATCTGTATTTTGTGACACAATTTTAGTCAAGGTAGTAAACAATTGTAAAACACTTTCTTGATAAATATCTTTATTAAAGAAATATAGTAAAGCAGGGGTAGAATTTTTCATTAGGAGGCTATAACAAAAAGCTGGTGTTTCTATATACAGCTTTTCAAGAGCTGACTTATCTGGACTGTATGACACATTTGCAAATGTTCTCAGAATAGGTTTTCAAAAAATAATGCTTCCATTTTTGCACAGACGAAGATTCAGTTCTTGGGTAACTCAGTGATACATCAGAATTAAAATAAATAGTTCATTTATAGACGTCAATAGTTCACTTATGGACGTCAATAGTTCATTTATAGACGTATTATTGTGTTTTTTATTATTAAAAGAATCATTCCTTTGAAATAATGATGTGTTTGCTACAGACCTGCAGTATAGTAGTGGAAAACTTAAACACTTCATCAATGCAACATTAATTCCACTCACTAGCGAGACCAAGATGTAGCAGTAAGATTCCAATCAAAATATTTTCCCTCAATATCTGAAATATTAATAAGTATCAGTAAGATCCAGCTTAATTTTTTTCTCCTCCCTCAATATCCTGGTAACTCAAGCAAAGCAAATTGTGGGTAATTTGTTTTTGAAATCCAAGTTTATATACTCTGAGTCTAAAGATGGAAATCTCTGGGTGTGTGTGTGTTTTTTTTTAAGATGAAATTGTCAGATAATTTCCTCTCGTGTCCCCCTTAGAGTGAAAAAGCTAAATACTTTACAATTTGAGAAACAGGTGCACTCAGAACACAAACACACACATACACCCAGATGCACATGTGCACACACATACCTCAATTGCTTTGCGCTGGCACCAAAACCATAATGAAAATAGCATTTTGAAGCTTTGAATCTCAAAACTCTTTTGTACTTATGATTCAGTTACTAGTCTATGTACATATCCATGTGATAATTTTTCTCTTTTTTAAGAGTCTGAAAAGGTTTCTTCGAAATCCGAGACTCTGATATTACCTCCACTGTATATGCCTAGAATTATTTTCTCAACATTAAATAAGTAGAGCTCTCTTCAAGTTGGTGTATTTCTATGAATATGTATAACTACAGTAAAAATCCATACAAGTGTAGAAATTTGGTTTGGTGTCTATTCAGTGGTCCTCCTTACTTGGTGACACGAGGTGAGTATGTTCTGAGAATTCAGAAGGTGGCATGGATCCTTCTACCAAAGGTGAATTCCCAAAGTCTGATCAAAAGGAAAAGGGAGACAGGATACTTCAGGAATTAGTTAAGATTACTTGTTGGGTGGAACGTAAGGATTTCATTTAGTGCTGAAAATGTGCCATGTTATCTGCACCCGCTGAGAACGTATGGTTAGTTCACTGGTGAGTCTGCCTGTTTCCCGCTGGCTTGACTTCACAGCTGTCCACAATCAGACCAACACACAAGAGGAATCATGTAGCTGTTCCTCAGCCCTGGAAATTTTTCTCCAGACTGTAAAAAGCAGCAGGGAGTGCCATTTATTCTTCACTCTAGTCCGAGCTATGGTAACTAAGGCAGAAGGTTCCCTGGTTTCCATTGATCTGTGCAATGCAGGGTAGCAAGATTGGCTACTGGCAGCCAGCTGGGCAATCGGGACCAAGACATTGAGAGGGCTCCATTTTTCTTCCATTTTCACTTGGCCCAGAAGCTATCTCCACTGCAACAGCATGAGGGCAAGAGCCAAAACTTCTTTGCTCATCACTATAACCCCAGCCTGTAGCATCGTCTCTGTCCCAAAGCAGGCATGCAATACAACTTTGCAAATGACTGAGTAAAATAGCTCACTTTATTACTGTACAGTTGTCAATCTTTATATGATTTCGAGTCCAGAGTTGGTTGCTGAAGAGTTGAGAATATTTTCATTTCCTGGCTTAATGTGAAATGCATTTACTAATGCCCTCAAATAAAATCTAAGCCTTCTTAGATTGACATATGAGAGCCTATCACAATTTTTTTCTCACCTCCCCACCACCATCTATGGTCCTGACATAATGAACCATTCACTTTATGAAGGTGTCGTGCTCTTTCTTGAGTATGAATCACAGTCTTTTCTCTTACTTGTAATTGTCCTACCTAATTCTGCCAGGAAGCACTCACTCAGCTTTCAGATCTCAGACTCAACATCTCTTATTTCTCTGGTAAAACATGATGTGCCAGATCCGGGTTGGGTTTCCTTAGTAAGTGTTCCCACCAAGCCCTGTGTGCCCCTTATCATCATTCTGAACACAGCACGTAACTGCATGTCTCACCCACAGCACCATGTGTGGAAAGATGCCAGCACCCTTTCTTGCCCTTGTTACTGTGGCTGACAGTGTGTTCTCAGGCCATAGCTATTGAAAGGAAGAGTAAATGAGTGAGTGGATACAGCTGGTCCTTGGAAGGGTGAACTGGTGGTAACTGAGCACTGGAATTTGCTGATGGAATCACTCAGATGTGGAGAATGGCCAGAAAATTCTGCACTTTCCTGTTTTGAGGTTTCCAGCAGATATTTACAAATGAAGAAATGTCAAATTGGGTCACAGCAATTAAGCATCATTTTAAGTGTTTGTGTTAAATATATCACCATACCCATAATGGACAAAATGGGGAAAAAATATCAAAAGTCTAAATATAGGTGCTTGCAGATTATCTGACCCATTCCCCTTTTGTCCCCAACTCCTTAACTCCTTGTTCCACGGGGAAGGTTTTCTGAGGATTCTGAAAAACAATGAGCCCACATGGCCTTTGAGAGCCCACAATTCCTCAACAGCAGCTTAACCTTTCTTGTTTCATATCCCAGGTGCAAATCAGCACTAAGGAACAGGGACCCATTCTTTCAAACTGCCCTCCTCTCCACTCAACGTTTTCTGGAGGCAGCAAGAAGCTGTCAGTAGTCATCCCAATTGTTAACAAGCCGGGGGACTTTCCTGTCCTACCTAGGACACCTCACCTGAAGAGAAGGTACCCAATTTCTGTGCAGGAAGGGAGCCTGGGGCACCCTGAGCTGGGAGTTGCTGAGGGACCAGAGAGCACATGAGGCTCAGAGAAGACTGAGGAAATTTTGCAGGCTTTGGGGAACTTGGCCTAGCCTATGGAGAGCTGAGCAGCTATGAAGGAGGCTACAGGGTCCTGGAGGGTCTCAAGTGAGCCTTAGAGAGTCTGCGGGACCCTGTGGGGAAGACGACGGGTCTTGAGGTCCTATAAGGACTGTAGGAGCATTGAGGAAATGGAGGGAGGGTCCTGGGAGAGTTTGAGGGCTCTGAGGGATCCTGGTGAGAAGCTGGGGGATCTGGGGTTAGTGAAAACACTAGGGAAGCATGAGGGTCACGACTCCTTTCAGCAAACAATTCAGTATTGTTGTTTCAAAAGTTTGACTGACGTGACTTCAAGGTTGACACATTTGCGGCATTCTGCCCAGTAATATGACCATCCGACCTTCAGAATTCCCACGTGAACGTAAGCGTCAGATCGGTCACTGCTACTAGCAAGGACGTATTTGTTTCTGCCCTTATTTTTTCTACCTCGCGGCGCCCTCTGCTCCACCCACTCTATAAGGACTAACTGTGGAAACCTGAGTGAACTGACACCGTATTTGTGAGTTATTCCAGTGATAGTGAGGCACTCTTTGTATTAGCTACATAATTTGTGGTACCCAGAGCAAAATGAAAATGTGGGGCCCCTTGTTGGGACTGTATTACGAATTTCAAGAAGGCTGCTGCAGGACATTAACCCGGCGTGTGGGTCCTGCACAACTGCGCATGTGACACAGTCCTGAAGCAGCCCCGTTGACTTTCCTGCCGGCCTCCAGCTCACCTATGTTCCAGTTCTACGGAAAATGTGGTCAGGTGAGCCTACAGGTTTGCTTTCAGACCTTCAGAAACTTTGTTTTCTTTTATCCTCTGGAAATTTACCAGGGTGTCAGTTATTCATCTATCGCCTGATTATGGGATTATCCGATTACCTTTCTCTCCTTTGAACAGTCACTGGGCAGCCACAGAAAAAGTTCAGGGGCTCTCAGCAGAACCCTGGGGCAGAACGTGTATGATGTAATGGTGGCGGATCTCTACTCTCCAAGCAAGTATATTTCCACCATTAGCAAACTTGGGGTTTTGTTTTCGGTAGCTGAAAAACAACTTTGATGCGTGCCTCGGCCATTATTTGCCACAACTTGAACCCTTTGGCCAGCGGAGAATCAAGCAAAGGGCCAAATGTGAAGTGAATGCCTGCTACGTGGGATGGCGGGGAATCCAGGTTGATGAAGAAAGTAGGTAACAGCAGGCAAGAAAAAAAAAAAACCAGTAGAGTAAGGCAAAAGGGAAAATTTGCTCCTGGCACACTTCTAGTCACCATCCCATTCCCCGACCCCCCCTCCAAAAGGCCATGGAGTTTGTAAATAAACAGGTGCATAAATTAAAATCAGGCAATTAGCTGCCAAGCTGCTGCCCGCTGCTGCCCCAGGTCTGAGGTAATGTTAACACTAGTTACAACAACAGGAGCAGTCATCACTGGCTGAATGTGTTCTCTTCTGGAATACCTTCTCTTTTTTGCTTAAGTCTTTAGATGGATGGCAGAGATTTGCTCTGAGTTTTATAACAGAAGTCTGTTAACAGCCTTGAACACCACATGGACTGGAGGACGTTAGGGTGGATAGCCGAGAGCTAGCATTGCTAATATTGCTCAGGTTTTTCGAAGAGGCCATTTACATTTTAAAACCCTGGCAAAAATAGAATGATTTTTCTTTAATCCCAGAAATTGCACAGGAACTGGGTATTTCAAGGTATTTTAAATGTGCTAACACTTGAGGATAAAGACTGAATTCTTCTCTGGTGCTCATCGTTTTCGAAGTAAACGATTAAAATTGGGGATGAAATTTTGTTCGATAACAGTTTTCTAAAATTCCTTTTAAATGCATCTTAGTCACTATTTTTCTGTAAAGTTTAAGAAAATATTTAATGTGTAGGGTTGGGGAGAGGGAATGTAGGAAATTTGTCCGTGATGTGGAGATCATACAAACTTGGTACCATTAAAGTATTATAATAACTCTCTAATTGACTTAACTTTTCATAGAGAATCTCGGGTTATGGATCAATGTCACAGTTGGTATATTAGTGTTTCAGAAAAAAACTGAGGTTTCAGAACACTCATGACCTACAGATGATTATACAACATCATCTTCCAGATTGTTGTTTGAAGTTAATGGCTGCCATGAACTCTGGAGTATGTGGTGTTGAGAGGACCAGGCTTCTCACCCTAGTTCGCTGAGTGTGTAACTTAAGGTTATTATTTAACTCTTTTCAGCCTCTCTTTGTGATTTCTAAAATGAAGATAGTAAACATTTATCTTATAGGCTTCTTTTGAGACATTAAGTCAAATAGTTTATGTAAAGTGCTTACCACAGTGGCTAACACTATTGTTGCAGGCACTGTATAAGTAGTTGATACAATTGTATCTCTCTTTTCCAGAGGTTCTCCCTGAATACACAGTAATACTGGGGCAGGGAGGTTTCAAAAGCACTGACACCTGGGGTCAGCCCTCAGCGATTGCAATTGAGTAAGCTGGGTGTGGCCTAAACATCATGAACCTGGGGGCGCCTGGGTGGCTCAGTCGGTTAAGCGTCCAACTTCAGCTCAGGTCACTATCTCGCGGTCCGTGAGTTCGAGCCCCACGTCAGGCTCTGGGCTGGTGGCTCAGAGAGCCTGGAGCCTGCTTCTGATTCTGTGTCTCCCTCTCTCTCTGCCCCTCCCCCGTTCATGCTGTGTCTCTCTCTGTCCCCAAAATAAATAAACATTAAACATCATGAACCTGGAAAACTCCCCAGGTCATTCTCCTCTGCAGCCACCTTTAAAAACCAATGCTTTGGACAGCAAATTTTCATGAGTAATCACATTAAAAAAAACAAAAAAAAACAAAAAAAAAAAACTGGCGTATTCTAAGAATGGCTACTTGATCATTTGTCTCTAATGCTCCTTTTTCTCTTTCTCTTCCTTGTCTTTTGGTGTTAAAAGTACAAATGAAATATCAATGAGACCAGGTGATTTCAGTTTAGAACCTAAGGATCCTTCTAGGGCTCTACTTAATAGTAAAGAGCAAAGGGATTCTTTGAAAAATATGTGTAATGGAGATGCTAAAACCATAAAATACAAAACAGAATATCATTAATTCTGTTAACAAGGCCAAATATTTAATCCTCTTTGCCTACATGTTATTATTATTTTATTAAAAATCCACCTGAGTTTTTCTGAGAGAACTTGGGATAATTCTTTATCATTTAGTAATCCTGGGGAATCCAGAAGCCATACACATTCCCTAAGGAAAATGACAATCATGCCCTTTTTCTTTCGTCTTCTCCCTCTCTTTCAATATCTCTTCCACCCTCTCCTTTGCCCTTCCTTTCATTCTCTCTCTCTTCTTTTTATTTTCTTTTTCCTTTAAAAATTGTTTTCTTTTTTTAAGATTTGACTTCTCTTCCAGGTGAAAAGAATTTCCAAGTGAGGCCAATTAAAGTTGCCCAGATGAAGCAAAGTCCCCAGGGATCAATCAGAATGCCTACATAGATGAGAAAGTAGGAACATGTCCTTTCTTTCTCCTTGTTAGAGTTTGGTTTCTGCCCTGAGGAATACTAGTTATTTATTTTCCATCAGAGAAAAGAATGAGCCCTCAACAGAGCTTAACTCTTTCCTATTTGATAAAAAATAAAATGCCTACTTAAAAAATATAAAATATAAATTTCTCACTCTAACCTTGTAATATTTCTTGTCGTCCTGTCTTTAGTTAATTATACAGAACACCTCGTTCATGCAGATTCTGCTAATTGGAAATTAAAATATGTTCACCAGACCAAAACTTAGAACTTCACCGGAAATGGTGTAGAAGGCATGTAGTCACTTCCCTTTTAATCAGGAGATTAGATTTATGTATATTTTCCAGATTTCATGCTAGGGAACATTAGTGTTCGTGAAAATAATAGTGAGTTTTGTGGTGAAATTAATTTGGGAAATGATGATTAGTAGATAACCACCTCCTTCAAACTCCTCTGAGCCTTGGAGCTCAGAATATGGTTCCCAGACACTGGATCAACATAATCTGGTCATTTGTTAGAAATGCATGATCCCAGGCCCCACCCCATACTGGTTCACTTTTACAAAATTCCTCAGGTGATTCCTAGGTACATTAGAGTTTTGTAATCAATACCTTGGAGGATCCCAATTCATGGTAGCGTGTTAGCAAAAAATAAATTTAAATTAATAATTTAAGAGTCCTTTTTAACTTTGCTTCCATTATTTAATGGGTTTATTTGATCACAGAAAAGTAACTATTTTGTTTTTGAAACAGTTACTTGTATCTCATAGCCCACGAAAAACCTTTTCATGTAAGATAATCAGGAAAGAGCGAAGTCAAATTATTTCTAAGCTTCCTGGTAATTTTCCTATTCTGTTATCTTAAAAAGATGGTAAAAGATAGGCTTATCTTCTTGGACAAGAAATGGCATGGAAGGGCACTGAGCATCCTCTATTAATGATATTGTTAATTAACATAGGGACTCTAGTTGGTGGTTAAGAGGCTTTTCTCTAGTTTGTTCTGTTCCCATCTAAAGTGGTAGCCTCTCCACCTCTTCAGGGATGTGTGTGTGTGTGTGTGTGTTTACAGGCGCAGCCTTCAGCTTCTCCTGGCTTTATCTGTGACACATGGTGTTCCAAAATGGGCAGCCATATCTCCCTTTAGCCTCAACATTACTACCTTCTCTCTGCCGTTACAGGTTGGGGTAGAACTCGTCCCAGGTTCCATTAGAGTTGTGCCTGAATCTTGTCCCTCATCTAACTTTTATGGAATCGCTGGGGCCACTTCGGTACTCCTTCCATACCTTGCAAAGTCCTCCAGGATTTGGGATGTGATGGCTCTCATTCCCTTTCCATTCCTAGGCACACAGGGTCTTTTCATGTGCTGCTGGAACAAATTACTCCAGTATTTTTTTCTTGCTTTCAGGTATCTCTAGACCAAGAGCAGACCCCAGTCTCTGTTTCCATTATTCAAATTTAAGGACCAATGTCAACTTAGCTAACAACTTTTTCTCAGCTATTTGCTCTAGCAGGAGAAGCACATAGGTTCTTATGTTAGGGTACGTCCGGTGGGGAAACATGACGGCACTGTCCCGTCTTGAAAAATGAGAATGAGATGTCCTTGTTCTTTTTGAAAGAATGATTTCTTATATCCATATATTATCATATAAAACTAAAGCAAAGACTGCTTTTCAGTCACCCATGTTTTGATGCCAAGAAATAACAATTTTATACTTGTAAGAATAATAAATCCAACAGATTTTCAGTCTCATTTTATTTTATTGCTTTACAATGTAACATATAAATTATATATTTTAGGAAAAAATAGGTTTGAGAATATAGGGTGTTTTCTTCAATTTATTCCTTGAAAATAATCTATTTTGGGGTTGTTTTGAAGACAAGTGTACATTTGGCATTTACAACTACATAGAATCTTAAAGTTTTGTCTCTCTGGCAACAAAGCACAATACTATGTTTCTGAAAAATAAATGTATTCTTCCAGGAATTAAGTAACTCATAAAGAACCTGTAATCGATCTTAGGCTTTGGATTCACTAAGGTCATAATATCTGACTCATGGTTTTAAATGAAGATTTCATTGTAAACCAACGTGTTCTAATATGTCTGCTTCCTGTTTGTGCTTATCAGTTTTGAGAGAATTTAGATGAGGACAATCAGAGCAGACAAAATACTACCTACCTTCTGGCTCCCTCTCAAAAATTTCCAGTGTTCGGATAAAAAAAAAAAGCATTTTTCTCAGAAATTCTAATTTTTTAAGAGGTGAAGGTTAGACATGTTTATTTATGGCATATTCATTCCAAAGAGTATTCTTAAGAATGCCCTTGCTGGAAAGATGTTAGGTCTGAGAAATGAAGAAGAGCTTGAAATCTCACAAGAAAGAATTTTTTAAGCTGGCAATGAAAGAGCTTTCTATGTTTCAAGGTCATTTCACTGTGGGAGGAAATTGATAGAGTCTAATTAGAGTAGAAATGCTATAAAGTCTGCTCAGTAGAGATGCACTTGGCTAGCACTGATAGCAGGAAGGAGTCAGAGGAAGTATATAAAATTTTCTCTTATTGATTTGCATTTTGTACGGCCCAGTGAATTAGATGTATGTTAATATCACCTACAATGTTTTACCATTGTCGAGCGATTAAAACACAAACTTTGGGAGTTTTCTTCTGTTTAGATTCATTGTGAGTAGTCAAACACTGAATTACAGATTTAACTCCATATGAACTGCCAAAACTTAACGAAATTCCAGAACATCTACTCAGAACCTGTTTTACGAAAGCACAATTGGCCGTAGAGGTTGTAGGACATGTACCTCTGGCCTGATGTGCTTATAATTTTAATTGCAAGCAATTAGGTATCATTATGCCTTTCTCCTTTTCTCAAACAGGAAAAATCTGAATTTAGTGTGTTTGTACCTGTTTTCTAAGTGGGATGGTATAATTCATGGTAGTGCTTATGTATATAATATAAATAATATGTTTATAAATATATATATTTTTTTCTCTTCCACTTCCATCAACTGATGGGACCTGGAGAAAACGATTATAATTTTAATATCTCTGCAATGTTCTTCCATGTCACCAAATAGTGAGAACCTGAGAAGATGCCTATTATTTAACAAGGCCTTTTACTATGTTTTTGGACGTCTAAAAGTCTAGCATGCCTAATGAATGACATATTTCTACATTTCTATACGAATGACATATTTCTATTACTATTCTTGGTAAAGTATTAAAATACTGATATTGCAGATTTTGCTAATAAACACTGTTTTCTTAGAAAAATATAGAGTTGATATAACTTCGTTATATCTGTGTACCATTTGCCTCATACCTCTATTTAAGGCTCCTTAAGTGGGGAAGTCGATAAGAGAATTTATATGAGGTCTGTAAGATGCTCTGCCTCCACCCCTAAAAGAACACCAGTGAATCTGTTTCTTTGCAAAGCCAGAGGATTTCCATAGCCATAGGTTGTTTGAGGTCATTTAGCCTAAAGATGGAGAAATCAATTC
The DNA here is from genome assembly GCF_014898765.1 of Herpailurus yagouaroundi. Lineage (NCBI taxonomy): Eukaryota > Metazoa > Chordata > Mammalia > Carnivora > Felidae > Herpailurus > Herpailurus yagouaroundi. The sequence goes on along the minus strand of NW_024412414.1, from coordinate 12,751,081 downwards.
CTTCTATTCTTCTCTCATCTTGTTTGTTTTCTCTTTCCCGGAAAGAAAACAAAACCACAAAATCCCCTATAGAGTGTTCTGAGAGTCCCTTTCAAAGAGAGGAGGAGAATAAACCTCACATAACATCAGTATATTTATCAGAGTGATTCTGATTCTATGTAGGCAAATTCAAAATGACATTAAATCCAAATTCTCCTCATTCAAGATCTGTCAGATTTACTGCCCATCCATTAATCCCACTAGATTTCATAGGGCCGTTTTCTCCGCTAATAATGTTTTTTATGAGATTGCCATTGCATACTAGCTCTTCTGTGATATCTGTGCACAGGAGGCAGTTTTATTGTTCTTTACACCTTTCTCTTAATGTCAGTGTAGACTCTGATTCCATGACCCTTTAAAGGGAGAGGCAGCCTTCCAGGAAGAGGAAATAGGTTACTTTGCAAAATGATCTGAAATTTTGTCATGTCAGGAGCCTCCAGTGTGTTAAGATACCTCATGAGGCATTCATTGCCTACAGTAGCATTTCACTTCAAAAGCACATTCTCTTAATACCATTTCCCAGTTAAAATGGACTTCAACTGATACAGCATATAAGCAGTAGCAGAAGCCTTAAAAATAAAGTGTAGTGATTAGAAATGAGGGTTCCGGCAACAGATCACACAGCTTCAAAACCTGTACTCACATGCTGTGTGATCTTTGGTGAGTTCTTTGACCACTCCTATGTTTAACATGGAGACCATGATAACACGAAGCTTGTCACTCATGAGTATTCAAGTTTTTGCATGCTTTCCATGTTAAATAGCATCTGGTACTCACTGAGAAGTCAGTAAATGCTCACTGCAACTGTTGTAAGTCTGGAAGAGATCATGGAACCAAACTTCACCATTGTGCAAATGCGTAAACTGAGGCTCAGACATAAAATAACCAACTTAAGTGTTCTGGCTGTTAGTGTGCACTTTTACGTTCCCTTGGCTGAAGGAAGTTTGAGTGTAGGGTCATTTGAGGCAGACCTGAATTCAAGTGCCATCCCTACCTCGCATTTCTTTTATGACCCTGAGCAAGTTCCTAAATCTTTCTGTGAGTCTCAAAAAGGTTGAGTAATTTACCCGAGGTCACACAACTACTAAGCAGGAGAACTTGGATTCAACTCAAGTAGGTCTGATTCTAAAATGAGTGTTTTGTCCTCCTACAATGTTAAGTTGCTTTATGTAGCATGTCTGTATATATTACTTTTGGTCAATGAAGAAACAAGTTAAATGTCTCATGCACCGTTAGAGCAAATTTAGGCAGAGCCGGACTAGAACTGGAATTACTAAGTGAGCAGGTAAATGTTCTTCCCACTAGATCAGTGGTTCTCAATCCTAGCTGCTGCACACTAGAATTACGTGGGGAGTTCACCTTAAGAATACACTTACCTGGGGCCCCATCCCAGACTATTTCTTCCTCATTCTAATGTGCCAATGCTAAGAACCACTGACTTTGCCCCAAACAGTGCCAAGAGAATCATTTCACAAAAACAGCCACGCTACCAGGTTGTTTCCAAATTAATTAATCTCACCTCTGTCCTGACCCATAGGTGGTGCTGTTTCTCCCACTTCTTTACCCAAGGTGCTCTAATATTTTTGGCCTGCTCTGTCTCAAATATACACTAGTAGCTATGGAAAGGGGGAAAAAAAAAAACAACTAGGAATAATCGTCCAAGGCCTTCATTAATTCTGCACTGATTTCTTATTTCTTATCTGGCTTGTCTCCTCCTCTAAGCTATTACATTCCACTTTTAGATTAGTCTTACTGACAGCCCTCATCATGCTATTCTTGTGTTGAAGAGCTTCAGTGATTCCTCAATGCCTACAGACTTAAGGTTAAGTAGCCCTTATCCAGAGCTACCAAGACCTCTATAACTTTGTCTTAAGCAACCGTTCCAAACTTACCTCTGATGAACCCATCCTCATTTTACATGCTTTAAAGAGAGTTATAAGGCCATAGTTTTCTGAAAGTTGACTATTTTCACCCTTTGTGGTTTTGCTTATGCCTCACACCTTTCTATGTGGGTCTTCCATTAGCTTTGTGATTAAGCCCAAGAGCTGCTCTGCCTTTCCTATCTCCCCAATTTATTCCTGAAAGTAGAAGTCCTACCAAGGCCATTGGAATGGCACTCCCTTGAAGCTTTCACTGATGCCTTTCTCCTCTCAGTGTCCCCCTCCCAGATCTCCATAGCACATTTTCCTAATCTCTCAGATGGAGTTTTTTCTCTTTATAATGTACTTTATGTTTAGGGGCATGGACTATTTTGGATTCATCTTCCACCCCACACATCTCAAAACAGTAAGTAATGGTATGAATATTTCAATTTTGCCTTCTCCCTTGAGGAAATCTGCCACCAGTCTCAGTCCACATGGGCTTTGTGGGGCCTAATCAAGTACTTGTGACTTGGTCTAAGCCATCCTGTGTGTCCCATTCTGTAAGCCATGGTGATTGGCCCTAGATTGAGTGCACGACCTCAGCTGTTCATAGGACAAATTGCAGGGATGTTCTTAGAATTTAAGCCTGTAAGTGTGTAGATGCAGCAATCTTTTGATAAACCTCCTGCAATCATGAGTGAAAAAACCGTCTCAAGTAACACTAAGGGATGAATAAATGTCATATACTAGGGACATATCCAGAAACCCTTTGTCCAGATTGACCTAAAGCTAGATCTACCTCTGGGCTCTCCTGTTATATAACATAAGCCAGTGCAAGTTAAGTCTTCTCTACCTTGAAACCTATTGAAATAACCAACATAAGATATTCACTCAATAACTGCTAACTAACCAATCATCAGAATATACTCTTCATTCAACATTATTAAGATGAGAAAGGGGAAGATTATGTAACTAACTCCTTTGGTCTAGTTTGACTACATTTTTAATTTTTCAAGTTTTGCTTATCTTAATCTTAAAGTTGTAGTCCACTAAAATTTATCTGACACAAGGCTACAGAATACACACAAAGATAGAAAAGATACTCACGTCCCTCTGTCCCTCTATTAACCCCATGCAGGAGGGGTCTGTGCCCATTATCTAGGTTGACTTTGCAATGTAGAAAATGGTGATGCTCTCCTCCAATACACTTAATTGTACATCAGGATATTCACTAAGGCTCAGCAAAAGATTAAAGATTAAAAAAAAAAAAAGGAAAAAGAGAAAGCTTCATGTCCAGATCATGCTCCTTATCTTCAAGACAACTCAAAGTCCTTTTAGGTGTTTGTAAAAGCAAGAGAAAAATCGATGAGAATTAAGGTCAGAGGAGAGGACCAATCAGACTAGTGCAGGTTTATCATGTTTTGGGTACAGAGTGGCTGTTGTTTACCCCGAGTCCATCATCTGTCCAGGGATGACAGCAAGCATTGTTCGCTCATTTTCACACACGGGACTGATGTGGAGATAATGCTGCTACACCATGATGCATTTCGAGCAGCTCAAGGGCACAAGGAGCACAGATATTGCTTGTTAAGTCTTGGAGATCAGGAAGAACACTTTGGAGGCGTGTTCCTGCAGATCAGGGAGAGAGAGCTAGGGAAGGTACAGGACCACCAAGGAGGCACCATGCGCTGGACATCATTACCACACAGCAGAAAAAAAGGTAACAGAAAAGGAGAAGAGGAAGGTGGTAAAAGTGAAGAAGATAAAGAAATGTGGGATACCTCAAATAATCTCTTTTCTAACTGGAATAGATAACCTCGTGTCAATCTGTGACAACCTGAGCTACATCCAGATTGACAGAGGTTGTGCTGAAGCTATTGTTACACACAAATTTATCCACTCAATAAGCATGCATTTCTGCTGTCATATCCTTGTGCCGGTGGTGGAGACAGATATTTGGGACATGTTAAAAAGAAAGCTGCTATTCTATATGTGGAATGATTGAGGTGGAGAACTTGAAATGCCACGTCAAGTACTGCCCAAATTCTAATGGTGCCAAGAAACCCACATTCAGCTAAAGGGTCTGACGTGTGACTGAGCTGAAACATGGTCTTTTGAAGTTGTTAGCGAAGGAACAAATAGGTTGTTGCACATGCATGGGGTCTGGTGTACCACGTGTCAGCACCTTCCAAGAGAAACATTTGGAGGCTCAAAAAAATGTTACAGAACTGGCAAAAGGATAGGAAATCAATTATACAAGTAGTGAAATATAACTTATTATTGGACTTGCTCTTTGCCGGTGTTCGAAATTTGCTAAATTTTCATGCCTATAGAAGACTAAAGAAAATCTCTGAGTGACATCTTCTACAAAGATAATCCTCTAGCATGCCAAAAAAAAAGTGTGTGTCCTTTAAGCAATTTAGACCATCACAAGTAGGAAGAAAGTAGATGTCTTTCATGGTCAAGTAGGAAGAAAGTAGATGTCTCTCATGGTTAACAGGAAGGAAAAGGAAAAGAAAGTAAGCCAGGCAAGGTGTCAATGAAACATACTAGGGTTTTGATCCAAGGGAGTAATTATTTTAGGAAACTCAGAGCAAAAATGACTGTGATTTATCCTGAGTCTTGATAACTATTATAGGAGCAGCAGTCACACATGTTAATGTGACTATTTTGTTGCATACAAATTCTTTGCTTTATTTCCCCCTTAATATTTAATTGGGAACAAAAAACAACTGTGTGCATGTCTAGAAAGATAAAATAGATAAATAGATACATATACACATACACATATATAGATATAGACACAGATATACATATAGACATATGACAATACCAGCCTTAGAAAGGGGCAAGGGTTATTCGTGACTGGATGAGAATAAAAAGGGTTGCATAACATGTCTGCTTGGAGGAAGTAGTGGCAATAACCAGGAATTGAGCAACCAGGAGTTGAGAAGTATAATGAGAAGATACCTCTAAAAACAAACAGATAAAAAAAAAAAGTAAGACTGGCTGCTCTCTCACTCTTCGAAGTGACTGTGATTTGCCCTCTATTGTTTACTCATTTGTTCTTTTCCCCCAGAGATAAACAACTACCTCATTATTCCAGTGTGCATGTAGGTGACTCTCACTCTTCACGCCCACACACTCTCCACACCCAATGGAAGGAAGTGGTCCTTCCATTGGTGGTCTCAGGGATCCGGTTTTGATGTAACACAGAAAGTCCCCCATATTTCATAACGTGGATGCCCAGGATTCTGCTCCAGCCACTCTTCAGCCTGGACTTTGCCGGACAATTGTGACATTGACTTCTAACTTGCAAGACTTAGCTCTTCCTTGAACTAGAATGAACCTTCCTATTTCGATACCTGTTAAAATACTTAATTTCTAACAAGTCAGATGGGCAGTAGCTATGTGATATTCACTGTGAAATTCAACTCCATTGAGTTCTGAAATTTTTTGTAATAAAACATTGGGAAAAGTTAACAAGACAGCATCTTTTTTTTTCTTTTTCTCTTCCACCTTCCCCATACGTTCATCCTCCTCCCCCTTCTTCTTAGTCATTCTTCTGTCATTCTCTCTCTGTCTAAAGTAGGGTAAGGAAAACGGCAAACTCTAAGCCATGTCATTAAGAAAAGGAGACTCTACAACTCCTGCCAAATTGAAATATTTAATAATTATTTTACAAAATTATGTTTGTGATTTACTGTGATGATAATATTATTATCTCTCATTTATTAAGCCATACTATGTGCCAATCATCTCTATGTCTTATCTAATGTTATTCTACAATCACTCTAGGAAGTAGCTATTGTAATTTTGATTTGTTTACAAATGAGCTAGCTGAGGCTTAGGGAGGTTAAATTAATTAACCAGTATGTTTAGGCTAACAAGAGGAGCCAGGTTTCAAGCCCTTGTCCTAAGCCCAGCTACTTTGGAATTACATTATAAAAAATTTTCTGTATAAAACATGTGAATAAGGCGCATTTAAGAACACCATTGGAACCTGCCAAATCAAGAGACAGGAGCAAGTATTTTAATCTATGATTGTTTTTGAAATTTGCCAACTACAAAATAAACATCAAAGGCAGCTGCAGCAGCCAGATGTGCTCTTTGTTTCTTCACCTGCAAGCCTGTTCCCTGCCCAAGAAGAATGGAACAACGTCTCGACTAAAAGGCTATCTCTGTGGTCCGTTCACTCGTTGGCCTTTGTACAAACATTGCCAGCAGTCCATCACTTAGGATGGAGTGCAGCCGAGTTTTCTATAACGGGAACATCAATCAATTAAAACCGGAGTAAGCCAGCAAACACATTTCACTGAGGTCACCAGAGAGTAATCATCACATAGATCATCAGATACTAATGCTTCTTGACAAAAAAGAAACAGCAAACTAGACCAACTGAGTTGATGACTGAAGGGGCAAGGCCTTGTTTTGTGCACCTGTTACCTACTGGTATACTAGAATCTTCTCTTCCTTTTGATTTCATTAGTCACATTATAACCATAACTCATAGAATGAATTTTAAATTAATTGCTGAATAAGTGGTGAGATTTTTATCCTTTTAGCTGCTTTTACTTCCTTATATTTTTAACTCAGTAGACAGATGATTGGATCATTTGAGCTAAAATTATTTTCCCTACACCTGTTATCTCCTAAAGTCAAATTAGTAATACCTATATACTTCTAACTTGCATTGTTATAAAAACTCATATTTAGTTGGCAAACCTTGCAATATACCTAGTGTAAAAACTAGTATGTTTTGCATATTTTCTATTTGTCAGGCACTACTCAAAGTTGTTTATTTAACATATAGCTCACAGAGTGTTTAAGCAACCTGCCCAACATCACACAGTAAGTGTTGGATCTGAAATATGAATCTAGGCAATAGATCCCAGGTCCTACCCTCAGAATCTAGTGATTACTGATAACATGACAGTTACACCTTTGAAATACCACTATATGTCAAATATTCATTTGGACATTTAATAACTTTTTAAAGTATTTTTTTATTTATATATGAAATTTATTGTCAAATTGGTTTCCATACAACACCCAGTGCTCATCCCAAAAGGTGCCCTCCTCAATACCCATCACCCACCCTCTCCTCCCTCCCACCCCCCATCAACCCTTAGTTTGTTCTCAGTTCTCAACAGTCTCTTATGCTTTGGCTCTCTCCCACTCTAACCTCTTTTTTTTTTTCCTTCCCCTCCCCCATGGGTTCCTGTTCAGTTTCTCAGGATCCACATAAGAGTGAAACCATATGGTATCTGTCTTTCTCTGTATGGCTTATTTCACTTAGCATCACACTCTCCAGTTCCATCCACGTTGCTACAAAAGGCCATATTTCATTTTTTCTCATTGCCATGTAGTATTCCATTGTGTATATAAACCACAATTTCTTTATCCATTCATCAGTTGATGGACATTTAGGCTCTTTCCATAATTTGGCTATTGTTGAGAGTGCTGCTATGAACATTGGGGTACAAGTGCCCCTATGCATCAGT
>NW_024412414.1:12723722-12743666 GCF_014898765.1 Herpailurus yagouaroundi | reverse complement strand
AGCATCTATAGTCTCCTGATTTGTTCATTTTGGCCACTCTGACTGGCTAAACCACAATTTCTTTATCCATTCATCAGTTGATGGACATTTAGGCTCTTTCCATAATTTGGCTATTGTTGAGAGTACTGCTATAAACATTGACCTGCTATTTGTTAAAAAATTATAGAATTCTAATCACTAAATTGTACCCTTGAAACTAACATAACACTGCATGTTAACTAACAGGAATTAAAAACTTAAAAAAATAATAAAGCAAAAAAAAAATCATAGAATTCCAAGTGGAATAACAATAGCTACTAATAAAATCATTGAGTGTCTTCCAGTGGCCAGGTGCTGTTCTAAGAAATTCACGCTCATTGTCTCATTTAATCATATTAATGGTCCAAAGTGGGAAGCCCAGAGAGAAGCTGTGCTTCTTTATCTAATATAAAGGTAGAATGCATTAGACTCAGGAGACAGGCTCAGGTGTTCTAATTCCACAGGCCACATTTTTGTTAACCACTATGCTGTGCTGCCTATAACCATAAATTGGCGACTGTTTTTGAAGAACAAACTGCGATTTCTGGTTTGGTGGATAGGGACGAGCTCCTTCAGTGAATATGTGGGAAAACAAACAACTCATTATGAGATCTAGAAATTCAGATTATGTGCAACTTATACTTGGAACTACAACACTCAACACAAGATTCCAGATAAGTGGGCTTTGTTCCTAATTAAGGTCCTTTTTATCAGAGCAATAAAAAGTACTTGAAGTTCAATTTTTTAAAAGACATTGAACAGCGATTTCAATCATTAGCTAGAATCGAACTTCTGTCTTCAAGAGACTTCTTTAGATCAATCTTTCCCATGACTGTTTTCTGTCACATTATACCTTAAAAACAGCAACTCCCCATCTGCAGATGTATGCTATATACAATATATTCCAAAACAGTGATGTATTTTGCTGGAAGGAGTGAAATTCAAAAACAACACCGAAATGCCAATTTACTCTTATTGTTTACCAAATGTAATCAGGGCAGCTACTGTGCAACTCACAGGGGAAGTGAAGCATTTCTAATTCAACAAGTTAATCCTGTGATTTGAGGGATTTGAGGAGAAAAGAAGAAACTGTTTAATGCACTGCGTTAGTAAGACAAGCATCCATGAAAATAAAAGGCTATTAAATTGTTCAGATGCAATATTAAAATGCAACAAGTTTATGGATTAGGGAAGAGTGATTTAAAAGAGAGAGCTATACTGTTTGCAAAATATTATAGTGCTAGACAGAGAACAAACCTAGGAACTCATAGGATATAATTCGATCCCTACATTTTGGAGATGCTAAAGACTTCTGACCAATGATGACTCATTTAGAATCTGGAGGAGCCATATTCTAACAGGGGAAGCTTGTTGATGAATAAATTGTGATAATGGCATAATCATAGAAATTTATAGAGCATTCATTATCTGTTGGCTGTATCTCAGCTGGGGGTGTCCAAGGGAAGATGCTAAGACACAGATGAATATCTTCACTCCTGCCTAGACTTCCATCATTTCAGTCAAATACTTATTTTGAAACTAAATTGAAGTAGGTAGTGTGGTATAATGGAAAGTAGTCTGCAATTAGAACATGGAGATTTAAGTTCCAATCTTTTCATCTTAAATGTGCCAATTATCATCTTCAGTGATAATTCACGGTAAAAGTTTTTAATTTTTTTAAGTGTATTTTCATTTATTTTGAGAGAGACATAGAGACAAGTGGGGATGTGCACAGAGAGAGGGAGGCAGAATCCCAATTGTGCTGTAAGCACACAGTCCATTGCGGGGCTCCATCTCACAAACCGTGAGATCATGACCTGAGCTGAAATCAAGAGTTTGACACTTAACCATGTTAGTTAACATACAGTGTAGTCTTGGCTTCAGGAATAAAACCCAATGATTCATCACTTACTATAATACCCAGTGCTCATTCCAAAAAGTGCCCTCCTTAATGCTCCTCACTGATTTAACCCAATATGTACACACACATACACACACACACACACCACATCTTCCGTAGTCATCCATTAGTCTATGGAGATTTGGGCTCTTTCTATAATTTGGCTATTGTTGATAGCACTGCTATAAACATTGGGATGCATGTGCCCCTTCAAATCAGCATTTTTGTATCCTTTGGATAAATACTTAGTAGTGAAATTGCTGGGTTGTAGGGTAGTTCTCTTTTTAATTTTTTGAGGAACCTCCATACTGTTTTCCAGAGTGGCTGCACCAGTTTGCTTTCCCACCAGCAGTGCAAAAGGGTTCACCTTTTCTGTATCCTCACCGACATCTGTTGTTTCCTGAGCTGTTAATTGTAGACACTTTGACAGGTGTGAGGTGGTATCTCATTGTCGTTTTGATTTATATTTCTATTCATAATGTAAGATTTAGACTGGGTGATCCTCAAGAGTCCTCACAGATTCAGCATCCCAGAATTGGACTATGCAATACCATTTTTAACCAAACATAAGGTTTCCCATACTGTGTTTTCTCTATAAAAACTTGAAAACTCCATATAAGAAAAATCTCCTTCCACTTTTGTTCATCACATTGTTTTTCTCAATACTCATGATGTAGAAGGACAATCAAGTCTTTAATGGCCATATTTAGATAATCTTTTAACAGTATTTAATCTCAGACTTGCCTTTTCCCTAGCCTCACTAGAATCGATTGATAAATACTGTGGCATAACATGTTATGTTTAAATATAACCTTAGGCAAAGAATTCATCCTGCCAAGTAATATCACAATGACTTTGGAAAAGAGTTTCTGAGTGATCTATGGAATTATTTATGAGCATTTATAACCATAGGTTGACCTGATATGACTCTTGTGTAGACATTTTGTCATGTTTAGGAAAGATACATTGTTTTTAAAATAGATTAATACAGAACAGAGGGGCCCTTAATATATTGTCTTAGTTTCCTATATAACAAAACTTTTATTGTATGCATCTAGAGTCATAATTATCATAAACAGTACAAAAGTAACACTCCTTATTAACATCCACCTTGAATTATGAAATAAAGGCCTTGCCTATATCCCAAGAGACCCAATGCTAATCATGTTGAGCCATTAAGTTTGCAAAAGTTCAACCACCATATAATGCTTTGCTGGCTGAGGGACTGTCAAAGCCACCGTGAAAAGATTCCCTTCAACCACCCTGTGTAATATCACTATAATTAAACACTGGCAAAAAAGGAGTATGTAGACCAAAGACCACACAGGGTGATCTAAGGATATGACATTTACCACAGCTTCTCTTATAAATTGTTGTTCCCATCAGTCAAAAACGTAACCACATCAACATTCCACTTACACAGTTTTACCAAGGAAATTCTACACTGTATTAATGAAATGTCAACTGCATCCACACCAGTGTGAGGTGAAAACTTCACATTTAACAACATTAGAGTCTTGTGACCAGAATGAGCTACTCTGGATTCTAAATATATTTTCCTTTTCATTTTAGAGTAATGGGAGATGCCTGGGACAAAAGGAGGTGGGATGTAAAAGAAACAGAAACAAATGTGACAGATTTCCAGAGTTGCCAACGAGTTGCCTCCCTTCCCATTTTCTTCCCCAACTGTTAACCTTCCACTTGACAACATCAAATAAAAACTTTTGCAAACAGCTTTTCAGTTAACACTTTATTTATTTTTTTTTTAATTTTTTTTTCAACGTTTATTTATTTTTGGGACAGAGAGAGACTGAGCATGAACGGGGAGGGGCAGAGAGAGAGGGAGACACAGAATCGGAAACAGGCTCCAGGCTCTGAGCCATCAGCCCAGAGCCCGATGCGGGGCTAGAACTCACGGACCGCGAGATCATGACCTGGCTGAAGTCAGACGCTTAACCGACTGTGCCACCCAGGCGCCCCATCAGTTAACACTTTAAAAAACCTACTTTCCTAGCCTCTTCAAGTGGTTATGGTTTTTATTTCTGGTTCTTTTTTTTTTTTTTTAATCCTACTCCAAGGGACAAAGTTTCCAGGCATGTCTAGGTGGCCTAGTCGATCAGGTGTCTGACTCTGGATTGCCTCTCAGGTCATGATCTCACAGTTGGTGGGATCGAGCCCCACATCGGGGGCTGACCTGTCAGAGCAAAGCCTGCTTGGGATTCTCTTTCTCTCTCTCTGCCCCTCTCACACTCATGCTCTCTCTCTCTCTCTCTCTCTCTCAAATAAATAAATACGTAAATAAATAAATGCAAAACAAGTTTCTAGAATCTTGCACCATATTTAAATCTCAGTCTCTAAAGCCCCAATAGTCACAGTTGTCCTCTTCTCAATGGATTCTTTGAGAAAGCATCTGCAAGGTGGTATTTAATTTTTTTTCTTTTTTTTCCTAACTTGTCTTCATTGTTAATAAGTTTACTATTTCTGTGGTCAAAGTATTTTCTTTTATTACTTGAATATTTTTTTTTTTACTATTTATATGTTTTATTTTCTTAAAGTTTGTGTTTAAATTCCAGTTGGTTAACATCCAGCATAGTATTAGTTTTAGGTGTACAATATAGTGATTCAACTCTTTCCAACAACACCTGGTGTGCATCACAAGTGTATTCCTTAATCCCCATCATCTATTAAACTCATCCCCCTCATGCACCTTCCTTCTCTGGTAACCATTAGTTCGTTCTGTACAGTTGAGCGTCTGTTTCTTGGTTTGCCTCTTTTTTCTTTTTTCCATGTGCCTATTTGTTTCTTAAAAATACACATATGCGGGAAATCATCTAGTATTTACTTTCTCTGACTGACTTATTTTGCTCAGCAGTATGCTCTCTAGTTCTCTTGCCAATAGCAAGATTTCATTCTTTTTAATGGCCGAGTAATATTCCGTGTATATACACATACCCAATGTCAGTGGACATTTGGGCTTTTCCATAATTGGGCTATTGTAGATAATACAATATTGCTGGATTGTAGGGCAGTTCTATTTTAAACTTCTTGAGGAACCACCATACTTACTGTTTTCCACAGTTGCTGTACCACTTTGCATTCCCACCAGTACAAGAGGGTGCCTCTTCCTCCACAACCTAGCCAACACTTGCTGTTTCTTGTGTTGTTGATTTTAGCCATTCTAACAAGCGTGAAGTGCTATCTGTGAAGTTTTGATTTGCATTTCCCTGATGATAAATGGTATTGAGCATGTTTTCTTGTGTCTTTTGCCCATCTGTCTTCTTTGGGAAAATGTCTATTCATATCTTCTGCTCATTTATCTTTGGGTTATTTGTTTTTTGAATGCTGAGTATAAGTTCTTTATATATTTTTATACTAATCTATAAGTAAATAGTATATATATACTCAGATCTGTAATTTACAAATAAATTCTCCCATTCTGTAGGTTGCCTTTTACTTTTGTTATTTCTTTTGCTGTGCAGAAGCTTTTTATTTTTACATAGTCCCAGTAGTTTACTTTTGCTGTCCCTTGCCTCAGGGGACACATCTAGAGAAAAGTTGTTATGGCCAGTGTTAAAGAAGTGACTGCCTGTGTTCCCTTCTAGGACTTTTAGGTCTTCAGGTCTCACATACAGCTATGGACCATACAGCTATGGGTCCATTTCTAGATTTTCTATTCTGTTCCATTGACCTATGTGTCTGTTTTTAAAAATTTTTTTTCAACGTTTATTTATTTTTGGAACAGAGAGAGACAGAGCATGAACGGGGGAGGGGCAGAGAGAGAGGGAGACACAGAATCAGAAACAGGCTCCAGTCTCCGAGCCATCAGCCCAGAGCCTGATGCGGGGCTCGAACTCACGGACCGCAAGATCGTGACCTGGCTGAAGTCGGACGCTTAACCGACTGCGCCACCCAGGCGCCCCCTATGTGTCTGTTTTTGTGCCAGTATCACATTGTTCTGATGACTTTAGTTTTGTAATATAACTTGAAGTCTGGAAGTATGATGCTTCCAGCCTTGCTGCTCTTTTTCAAGATTGCTTTGGCTTTGTGGTTCCATACAAACTTTAGGATTGTTTGTTCTAGCTCTGGACAAAATGCTAGTGGTATTTTGATAGGGATTACATTAAGTGTGTAGATTGCTTTGTGTAGTATAGATATTTTAACAATATTTGTTCTTGCAATCCATAACCATGGAATGTCTTTCCATTTATTTGCGTCCTTTTCAATTTCTTTCACCAGTGTTTTATAGTTTTCAGAATACGGGTCTTTCACAACTTTTTGTTAGGTTTATCCCTAGGTATCCTATTGGTTTGGGTATAATTATAAATGGGATTGATTCCTTAATTTCTTTTTCTGCTGCTTCATTGGAGTATATAAGTGAAACAGGTATCTGTACATTGATTTTGCATCCTGGGACTTTACTGAATTTGTTTATCAGTTTTAGCAGTTTTTTTGTAGAGTTTTTTGAGTTTTCTATATGCACTATCATGACATCTGCAAAAAGTAAAAGTTTTACTTCTTCCTGGCCCATTTGGACACCTTTTATGTCTTTTTGTTGTCTGATTGCTGTTGCTTGGGTTTCCACTACTATGTTGAATAAAAGTAGTAAGAGTGGATACCTTCTTTCTGACTGTAGAGAAGCTCTTGGTTTTTCCCCATTGAGGATGATAATAGCTGTGGGCTTCTCATATATGCCTTTTATTATGTTAAGGTACGTTCCCTCAAAACCTACTTTGTTGAAGGTTTTTATCATGAATAGATATTATACCTTGTCAAATGCTTTTTTCTTTGTTGAAATGATCATATAATTCTTATTCTTTCTTTTCTTAATGTGATATATCAAATTGATTGATGGGCAAATATTGAACTACCCTTTCAACTAAGGATCAAATTCCAATTGATCATGGTGAATAAATTTTTTAATGTACTGTTGGATTTGGTTTGCTAGTATTTTGTTGAGGATTTCTCCATCTATGTTCTTCAGGCATACTGGCCTGCAGTTATCTTTTTTTGTGGTGTCTATCTAGTTTTGGTATCAGGATAATGTTAGCCTCATAGAATCAATTTGGAAAATTTCCTTCCTTTTCTATATTTTGGAATAGTTTGAGAAGAAACATATTAACTCTTCTTTAAAAGTTTGGTAGAAATTGCCTCTGAAGCCATCTGGTCCTGGACTTATGTTTGTTGAGAGTTTTTTTATTATTCAATTTCTTCCCCGGTTATCAGACCATTCAAGTTTTCTCTTTATTTCTGTTTCAGTGTTGAAAATGTATATGTTTCTGGCATTTATCCATTCTTCTACATTGACCAATTTGTGGCATATAGTTTTCCATAACATTTTCTTTTAATTCTTTGTATTTCCATGGTTTTGGCTGTTACTTTTCCTCTCATTGGTGATTTTATTTACTTGGGTCCTCTCTCTCTCTCTCTCTCTCTTTGATCTGGCTTGAGCCTTATCAATTTTATTAATTTTGTCAAAGAACCACCTTCTGGTTTCATTGATCTGTTCTATTATTTTTTTTAAATTTCTGTATCATTTATTTCTGCTTCAATCTCTATTATTTCTTTTCTTTGGTTGGCTCTAGGCTTCATTTATTGTTCTTTTTCTAGCTCATTTAGGTGTAAGGTTAGGTTGTTTATTTGAAATTTTTCTTGCTTCTTGAGGTAAGCCTGTGTTACTATGTATTTCCCACTTACTACCACTTTTGCTGCATACTAAAGATTTTGGACGACTGTGTTTTCTTGTATTTGTGTTTCCAAGTACTTTTTTATTTCTTCTTTGATTTCTTGGTTGACACATTCATTGTTTAGTAGCATGTTGATTAACCTACATGTATTTGTGGTCTTTCCAGAAAGTTTCTTGTGGCTCACTTCTAGTTTCATAGCTTTGTGGTCAGAAAAGGTGCATGGTACAATTTCAATCTTCTTGTTATTTGTTGAGGTCTGTTTTGTGACCTAATATGTGATTTATTCTGGAAAATGTTCTGTGTGCACTTGAAAAGAACGTGTACTCTGCTCTCTTAGGATGGAATGTTCTGAACATATCTGTTCATCTGGTCCTGTGTGTCATTCAAAGCCATCATTTCCTTGTTTATTTCCTATTTAGATGATCTGTCCACTGAGTAAGTGGGGTGTTAAAGTCCCCACTATTATTGTATTACTATCAATTGGTTCCTTTATGTTTGTTATTATTTTATATATTTGTGAGCTCCCGTGTTGGAGCATAAATATTTCTAGTTATTATAACAATTATTATATACTCTTGTTGAATTATCCCCTTTATTATGATATAGAGTCCTTTGTCTCTTGTTGCAGTCTTTGTTTTAAAGTCTAATTTATCCAATATAAGCATTGCTACTCTAGCTTTCTTTTGACATCCACTTGCCTGATAAATCTTTCTGTCTCCTCACTTTCAATCTGCAGGTGTCTTTAGGTCTAAAATGAGTCTCTTGTAGGCAGCATATAGATTCAAATGCATTTACATTCAAAGCAATTATTGACTAATATATATTTATTGCCATGCTATTACTAGTTTTGTGGTTGTTTCTGGAGATTTCCTCTTATCCTTTCTTGTCTTTCTCTCTTCCCTGTTTTGCTGATTGTCTTTAGTGATATATTTGGACTTATCTTTATTCTTTACATATTTACTAGTGTTTTTTGCTATATCATTACCATTAGGTTTGTTTACAACCTCTTTTGCAAATAGCAGTCTATGTTAATAGTTGTTCAAGTTTGAATACATTCTTTTCTCCTCTACTCCCCATGTTTTAGGTATATGTTATTATATTATTCATCCTTTTTTGTGTGTGAGTTTACTGGTTTACTGGTCATGAACACCTTTCATTTTTCTTTGTTTGGGAAACTCTTTATCTTTTTTTCTATTCTGAATGATAGCCTTGCTGGATCAAATATTCCTGGCTGCAGATTTTTCCCATTCAACACTTTGAACGTATCGTGACACTCCCTTCTGACTTGCCATGTTCCTGATGAGAAACCTGCTAGCCTTATGGGTTTCTGCTTATAAGTTAAGGACTTCTTTTGTCTGGCTGCTTTTTAGGTTTTTCCTTTCTCACTACATTTTGCAAATTTAATTGTAATGTGCCTTGGTGCTGGCATGACTTTTTTTATTTTGATGGGAGTTCTCTGTGACTCCTGGATCCAGAGGTCTGTTTCCTTCCTCAGATTAGTGAAGTTTTCTGCTATTATTTCTTGACATAAATTTTCTGCCTCCATCTTCTCTTCTTCTTTTGTCTCTTTTCTCAAGCCCAGTGAGTATCCTTATGATTATTGTCTTAAGTTCTTCATCAGACATGTAACTTACATCTGTTTCACTTATCTCTCTGGCTATGGCCTTATCTTGTTCTTTCAATGGGATCCATGTCTCCATCTTGGCATATTGTCTGAGTCTCTGCCTTCTCTGTATTAGAAAAGCCAGTTAAGTTCCCTGCTCCTTAATGTCAAGTAAGGACATTAAGTCAACGGCTTTATGAAGAAGAGGTCATGTATTGCCCAGGGCCTGGTGCTTCAGGGAGCATCTCCACTGTGTGCTGTGCATTCTCTACTGTTGGGTTTTGGCTGCTCTATCTTTCAGGTCAGTCATATACAGAGGCAAGGCTCTCCTTGCCTGCTGTCAGAAGGGCTTGGTCTCCGGCCTGAATGTGGCAAATTTTAGCTAGGCATGCTCTGGTCTGCTTACGAAAAGATATTTGTCACCACCTCCACCAAAATGGAGGTCCTCTAAAATGCTCTTCTAAGGAGACTTGGTGTAGGGTGGTCCTCTGAGGGAGGGGACTACTGCACTGGTACTGAGGCAAGCATGATTGAGAAGGGCAGTTCCAACAGAGTACAGGAAGGTGGGGCTTACTATATGCAAGTTAGGTAGCCAGTATATGCACTACACTGCTTCCTGCAGGTGGTTCTGTGTTCATATTGAGCAGGCGGGGAGAAGGGGGGCAGGGGGGATGGCATAGGCCAGCTCCTTTTTCCCAGAGAGGTATTTCTGTGAATGCTGCCTCTCAGAAACACACTCCAAGAAGAACAAATAATCTCCCTACTGTGTGCCCCAGGTGCTCTTCAGACCATGGTTTCCATGCTGTCTGCCCTGGGTTGCCTGCCTTCTCTCCAGGAGCAGCACAGGGCCCAGTGGGCTCTATCCCAGCTTAGCCTGCTGATCCTTCAAACTGCAGGCTTTAAGCCCCACTGGTTTCAAGAACTCATGAAATTCAGCCACTTTTCTTTTCCAAGCCAATGGCTTTGAGGAAACTTATTCCTTGGGCATCCTGTGTGCTCCTCTCTCTCTTTCTGTGACTGAAACTCCCTCCCTTCCATAGCAGCTGGAACCTGTCTCTCCCTTAAACCACATATCTACACTTCCTACCATTTTTGACGTGGCTTCCTCTCTTCCTTTAGATCTGTCAGAAAAGGCGAAACAATTCAGGTGTGGCAAGATGAGCACAGTGGAAAATATTGGTTGTATGCTGTAAAAATAAAATTGAGAACTCTACATCAACCTTTATATAGTAGAAAGAAGGACTCTCTTCCTGGAAAGTTGAATTCTGGGGTACTTAGGATGATCTGATAGTTATTTATTTGTGTTCATGGGGCGAGCTGAGCCTAGGGTCCTCCTACTCTGCCACCATATTCCTGCTCCACCACTTGAGTATTTTACTTCTGATTTATTTTAAGAGGGTGAATTTGAGGATATCATGTGGGAACACAGTGATTGAAAAATTCTCAGTTGGAGAAAAGAAGAACATTCAACTTCCTGAGCAGATTTTAAGTTAAAGCTATTTAACACAATTAAATCTGTAGCTTTGAATGTATTCGGAATTAAGAGCTTGAGAAAATTATAGATCTTTATAGGTCCGCTAAATGTTACCTACTTTGAAAATGCCTTATGGAAATGAATCAATAAATTAAACTAAAAATCCAACAAGCAAATATCCCTCAAATCCCAGCTCTGTCGATGTAGGTTAGCAGCACTTAGTGAACAGGTCACAGAAGCTATAAAGTTGTTTTGACCAAGAGAGCCTTAATGTCTCCCTTAGCTTGACTAAAATTTAGACAGATTTCTTCCTGATACTGGACTCCTGACCGCCCATTTCTTACAGCATTATGGGGTTTCTCAACCCCATAATTGCCTTTCTCTAGGATCTGGACACACTCCCTTTGAACTGTATGCATCAAGAAAGACAGTGCCCTTGTTTATCAGTCTATGGGAGGATAGGAACCTAACTTCTGTAAGCACAAATTAGCAAACACAGAAGGCCTAATCACAGTGACCAACCTCCATCCTTCCCAGTGCTTACAAGTTTTACACCTTTCATTTTAGCAGAGTTGCAATCAATCTCCCTTCTCTACTGGACCTCTACAGGACCTCTAATGGACCTGAATAAAGACTTCCTTAAGAGACTCTCAAAAACTGAGAATAAACTGAGGGTTTATGGGGGGTGGGAGGAAGGGGAAAGTGGGTGATGGTCAATGAGGAGGGCACCTGTTGGGATGAGCACTGGGTGTTGTATGGAAACCAACTTGACAATAAATTTCATATTTAAAAAAAAAAAGACTTCCTTGCTGTTTTAATTTTTTTTAATTTTTACATATTTTTAAGACAGACAGAGAGAGACAGAGCACAAACAGGCAAAGGGCAGAGAAAGGGAGAAACAATCTGAAGTAGGCTCCAGGCACCAAGGTGTCATCACAGAACCTGATACAGGGCTCAAATTCAAGAACCTAGAGATCATGATCTGAGCTGAAATTAAGAGTTAGGCACTTAACCAACTGAGCCACCCAGGATCCCCTAATTCCCACAAAATATTCTAAAAAAAGACTGTTAAAAGCATGGTTGTTAGGTACAAGAAAATATCCTATCTCTACATGGAGTGGGAAAAAATTGTTACCTGATGGTTCTACAGGCAAAATTTATCAAATCTGTGAAAGATGGGTACTTCTCATGTTGTTTAATTTGGTGCATAGCAAAGAGAAAGCTCTTGTACTCATCTACTAAATTAGCAGAGCCACACCTTAAATCTGACAAGATAGTAGAAAAAATAAAGCCAAAGGTATATTCCATTTTTAAGAAAAAGAAAACAAAAATAAAAATACCAACTACCCGTAACTCATTTGTTTAAGGAATGCAAGCATGATTAAGCTTTGGCAAAATTATATTACTATTTTGCATTAATAGATTACAATAAAATTATTTTGATTTATGTTGAAAAAACCATTTGTTTAACTTCAATATCTGTTTCTACTTTAAAACCTCTTTCAGGATGTGAGAGAGATCGCCACGGTTGATTTGGCTTATCTGGCTGGATAGGTGGGTGTCCCCTTCCTGCCTCACCTTTCCATGTGCATCCCTCCTGAAGCTGCGCACTCGGTTGAATGGGATGACCTTCCCCAATAGAGGAAAAATGTTCTTCACTCAAGGATCTATGAGTACCTGTGCTCCCCTGCTGGGACCTCCAAACAAGCTCTCAAAACCCATTTGTAGGACAATAGTGAAGTCAAGCTTCCAAGACTCCAGACACATCCAAATTAGGCACTGCATGTGGCAGTCTGCCTTTCTTTAAAACAAAACAAAAAACTTCTTTCAGCCACTTAGGAATAGAAGGATGCATCCTTAACACAATAGAGTAAGCCAAAAGAAACTGAGAGTAAACATTCTTAACGGCACCCCAGGAGAGGAATTCTATTTTTGACCAATTGCTCACTGAAAAAAGGCTAAACTGAGCAGAGTAAGTCCCATCTAGATTTCAGGTCAACCACATACTTCTGTCCTTTGGGACAACTACCTATTTATATCATTTAAAAAATTACTGACTTAAAACCCATATTTCTGGCCACTTTCCCCTAGTTAGAAAGAAGATTGCCTAATACATCTTCATTCTTTCTAGACCTGTTCCAAGAACTTTGGACCAAGGACTAACGCTTGTGATTTTATATATACATATTTTACGTTTGTTTTTCTATTAGAAAGTATTTTGGTTTTAAATTTATTGTAGGCAACACAATAATAAACCTAAATATAAAAATATCAACTGTGTTTACTATGGTGATAATGTAAATTAATGTCTTTCTGGACCTATTGTGCCAATTTATGTTCAATATGAATAAGGAAGCTCTTCAAATTCCTTTGACCTAATTAACTACAAGCTTTACAAATACCAGTTGGAGATGTACAGACAAGTGAACAGTCCATGTAATAAGAGTTTAAATTCTTAAACATCTGTTTTTATTTAAAGATCCCTGAGATTTAATTGTTTCCTTGAACCCCTTTAACCTTCAAACACTTCCAGATACTGCATAACAATATAGTCTGTGACAAAGTTTGATTATGCATGTACATTTGGAAACAAAATACGGTGGTATTTTGCCATATGTGAGCTAGTAAGACCACAGTAGGAAACAAAAAGTTTTGAAAACGTACCCTTAATTTTAAGAATAAAATTTTCAAAGCTACAGAAGAGAGTAGCTTCTTTCCTGTTTTGATGATATTCTTGAGGGATATATTTGGACTTTTTTGTCTTCACTCTTTTTGTATTTATTAGTCTTTTTTGATATATGGTTACCATTAGGTTTGTATATCATTTCTTTTGCAAATAGCAGTCTATATTAAGTTAATGGTTGTTCAGATTTCGACACATTCTTTTTTCCTCTCCTCCCCATGTTATGGGTATATGTTATTGTATCTTTCATCCTTTTTGTGTGTGTGAGTTGATTTATTTTTGCAGAAAGATTCATTTTTACTTTGTTTGTGTTTCCTGCCTTTATACTGTCACCTTTTGTCTCTACTTTCCACTCAAAGTATCCCCTTTAATACTTCTTGCAGAGCTGGTTTAGTGGTCATGAACACCTTTAATTTTTGTTGGTCTGAGAAACTCTTTATCTTTCCTTCTATTCTGAATAACAGCCTTGCTGGATAGAGTATTCCTGGGTGCAGATTTTTCCCATTCGGCACTTGGAATATATTGTGCAACTCCCTTCTGACTTGCCAAGTTCCTGGTGAGAAGTCTGCTCTGGTGAGAGTGGGTTTGAAATTTTAGTTAAGTAAATTACTTATCTCTGTTTCATTAGTTCCCCTTTCCCCTCCTTGAGGTTTTTATCTTGTTTGTTTTTTGTTTTTTTGTTTTTTGTTTTTTTTTCATTTAGAACATATTCCTCTGTTTCTTCATTTTGCTTGACTCTGTCTTGGCTTCAATGCATTAGATCAAAAAATAGCCAGCTCCCCCAGAATTGAAGGAGTGGCCTTGTGTAAGAGATGAATCTTAAGTTTCAACACTGCCCTAGTTCTTGGTTATTTCGTAAATCTTTGTGTTTTTCCAAGCAACCTATATTATTTTTAGTGGCTCCTAGTAGTGGAGGGGGTGCCCAGACCAATCAGACCCATAGGGGAGGATCTCAGCACCTAGATCAGGGTGATTGGAAGCCAGACCTTCATGCAGCAGCTTTTGAAATATGCAAATATATAGAGCCCAGTGGGACTACAAGTTTAAGCCCTGTGGGTGACCAGATCCAGGCTATCTAGAGGCATCCTCTGGACAGCACTCATAAAATTCAGGGCTCCAGATAAATATATAAAGCTTCCTTCTGCGAGATACTGGTAAAGGGGAGAGCACAAAGTTGGCAGCCCTTGGCCTATGCTCCCTGAGATCCCCTCTGTACCCTCTACACATGTGACAAATCTGACACCTATCCTTGTCAGGGGGTGTCAGGACAAAGATCCAGGACAAGCAGTCCTCTTTCTCATAAAAAATGGGAGATATTGGGGCACCTGGGTGGCTCAGTTGGTTAAGTGTCTAATTTCACCTCAGGTCATGATCTCCCGGTTTGTGAGTTCAAGTCCCGCGTCAGGTTCTGTGCTGGCAGCTCAGAGCCTGGAGCCTGCTTCAGATTCTGTGTCTCCCTCTCTCTCTTCCCCTCCCCTGTTGGTGCTCTGTATCTCTCTCAAAAATAAATAAACATTTAAAAAAAATGGTAGATAGATATCCATCTCCTATCTTTGCAGTTACTGTAGGATGGGAGCCTGCCACGAACGACCTCTCCTATTGTTATAGTCCCATGGGACCCAGGAATACAAGGCCCCCTGACCACTAGTGCCAGGCAAGCAGATGTCCCCTGGGGGACACAAAGACAGGGTCATCATATATGAACATTAGGACACCAACCATGTGTAGAAGTTCCCTCTTACGCCCTCCCCCTGATGGAGACACTAGTGCTCTGGAGCACAGCAGAACAGTCAGTGCAAATATGGCACTCTCTGGAAAATAAAAAATAATAAAATAAGAAATAAAAATGAACTCACGAGCTTTAGCAATGCAGAGAAAGGGCAGGAAGATGGCACCCACCGCCTTTGTCCTGAAGAATATCCCAGCACGCCCTGGCTCCTTACACCAGTGCTTCAAAATTAGCAAATGAGTCTTTCACATAAAATCTGGCACTTTTCAAAGGGTTGCTTCTTACCGGGGCACTGAGGTAGATGAGAGAGTCTGCGCACTAGCCCTTTATGAGCCAGTTCTTGATTAGCCACAGCTTTGCAGGTCTCGTGGCACAGCCCCACAGGTTTTCCAAGTCAGATGTTTTGAAGGATCTTCTCAGGTGCAGGTCTTAAAAGTTGGTGAGGCTCAATGTCTGATTCAAAGCCTTCAGTCCTCAGGGAGATAGTCCTTGGTTTGATTTGCCTCCCACCTGTGTGTTGCTGTACTGGTGTTGTTTATGGTGAGACTGTGTCCCAGATTCTCCTGCCCACTTTGATGTGATCTTCTCATTTGACTGATGTGAATGGGTCACTCTGCCACTTTTTTGGTGGCCCCCCCCCCCCAGAGGAGTTTTTTCATATATAGCTACAGATGCCATGTGTCTGTGGGAGGAAGTGATGTCAACATCTTCTTAGTGGTCTTGAACTGGAACCAAGAATATAGATTAAAGTATAATTAGCAGAAGTATAATGGTTATTCCTATCAGAATAACTGGTTTTATTGGTCTGAAACCTCATGAGCTCCCTGGGTGAAAAGTGAAACTGACCCCCATACATGGGGGGTAGGGAGAAACTGAAGAAAGCCCACCACTCCACACAGTAGGTGACAGGTTTAATAAGCAAGAGAACTTAACAAAGGAGGCTTGTCTTTGTGGCTGCAAGAAGAATAGATCTCCGCACCTGCCTGCCAGAATTTTCAAGGTTTATACAGAAGTTCCGAGTGGGTTCACTCATATATACAATCCAAATGTTCTCAACAACACCTTACTATCTCAAAGCTGCATCCTGGGGCAACTTCTAGAGCAGGGAAAGCAGCAGGATGTACATTCGAAGGACAGGGGAGAGAGTGAGGAGCCTCTGATTGACTGCCTCCAGCTCACAGGTCACCCGGCATCACAGATTTTGATGATCTCCCCCAGTGTTACACAAAATTACAAGTATCTTTTTGTGTATCTGTTTTCTTCTCCCACACTATAGAAACTCTGGAAATGGACAGTGTACCTTATTCATATTTTTATAGTTTAATACAATTAACTGCAGATTTTGCTTTCCAAACATTTTTAATATAGTTTCTATACTAAAACCTACTATGGGAGTTTCTACATACTAGGTACTCACTAACACTTATTGCATGAATTAAATTAGAGTTCAAGACAATAATTGAGTACTAATTTTTGCCCCTCAATGAATGAAGAGTTATGAGTTTTAAATAACAAATTCTAAATATTAAAGGATACATTAGCTTTCTTCTAATGTATTAGACTATAAGAATTCTCATTTTTATCAAGAGGAAGAAGAAGAAAATGTGATATGAGTGTCTCAAGACACAGAAAAAATGTCCTGATAGGGAAATTTTTATTAAGTAAAATAAGTAATTTTAAGGCAAGAATCTTCTTCTCTGATAGGGATATTCACCCAATCATTAAATGTAAATGTGTCAGGCTATATACATGGACACTTTCTCTCACTGTCCTTTCTTTCCTTTGGTTCTATTATTATCATTCAACGCTTTCAACTTAGTTTTCAACTTAGTTTTCACTCTGGCATGTTAGCAATGACAAGCACTGATGTTTCCCATGACTTGTAGTGTGGATTGTCTCATTGAAATGTAATCACTTGCAAGTATGCACAAAAACTTAAAAGTAAGATCTACACTCAGATGTACTGTGCAGATTCCATTCTACAAATAATTCCTATTACAGTAGTCCTCTCTTATCTGTGCTTTCACTTTCTGCAGATACAGTACCCATGGTGAACAGGGCTCTGGAAGTAGATGATCCTTCTCCTGACATAGCACCAGAAGGTCAGTAGTAGTCTAATGCTACATCACAGTGCCTACATCATTCTCCTCATTTCATCTCATCACATAGGCATTTTATTATCACACATCATCACAGGAAGAAGGATGATTACAGCACAGTAAGATACTTTGACAGAGAGACCATATTGACATAACTATAATTACAGTATATTTTTACAACTATTCCATTGTACTGTTAGTTATCATTGTTAATCTCTTATTGAACCTAATTTAGAAACTAAACTTTATCATAGGCACGCATATGTAGGAAGAAACATGATATATATATCATAAGAGAGGCTGCTGTATTGACTTTCCCCAAGCAGAGCTCAAATTAAATCAATCTGTTTTACTTATAAAAAGATCATTCAACTCATTTAAAACAGTTTTATAGTCACAAGCATTTGAATGATATTCATAAGAAATACCTAATTTCACTACAATTATGGGTTATACCTGACAACCAATTATTCCCGTGTCTTTAATCAATCTCTAAAAAATAATCGAAATGCACACAAAAAACCCGATTGTTTTATTCTTCACAATAAAGACGATGTCAGTTGCAACTACTATTCCTGCCTCTTTCCTGAATTTCCTCTACATGTTCCTTCCTCTGTCCTACTCTGTTTACTTGCTGTATCCCCAGCTGGTCATAGCATGGTTATTTACTACTCTGGAATAGTTCATGTCATTTTAATTATTCCCTGAAGAATCAGATATGGGATCAAGTTTAATCCTGCCAGATATTTAGACAGAATTGAGTGGCATGGTTTAAAATTTCTTAGAGAAATAGGTAGGAAATACAATCACTTGTTGGATAGGTGAATACGTCCACCTGTGTATGGAAAACACACTATGCAGCAAATCAGTCTTTAGTGCTGTGACCAATTTTTTATCTATATTATATATTTTATTTTATTTTATTTTAAATAAATTTCAAAGGGCATACCAATTATTTCTTTCTAACATGTGATGTTGACTGCATGTATGGCAGTGGGATAATTTTCAAGATTTTCTGCAACTCTGAGAATAGTAATAATGCCACTTTCTCAAATAAAGATTTGGGTCGGTATAAAAAATAAAAGAATAAATGAAAAACAACATTCCTCCAAAATTATTCATGGCTGCATTATTTTTGATAGAATGCTGGAAAAATCTAAACGCTTTTCCATCAGCAGCTAGTTGAGTAAACTATGATATGACATACAGGAGAACACTGGACACCATAAACAAAAAGAGTGAGGATGATGGCTATGATCTGATAAAGAGTGATTTCCATTACATAATATCAAATAACAAAGTAAGAGTAAGATGCAAAGAAGTTCATAAAGTAAGCTACCTTCAGTGGAAAAAAGTGAAGACGACTATATACACATATATATATATATGTATATATGTATATATATATATATAACTGTTATATATGTTATATATATTTAAATGATATATATGTTATATATATCTTATGTATGTTATATATTAACATGTATTAACACATATAATAATGTTATATATGTATATATGTGTTACATATATATAATATATATTAATACAATAAATACATAGATGTATATTTACATATCTATATAATCAGTTTATTATGCGTGTTTATATGTGTGTGTGTAGCTAAACACACATTTTACATATTTTATAAAGAAACACAGAACTGACAATACAAAATCTATTTCAAACAGTTAACTCTAGGTGGGTCAGTTGGAACAATATAGAGGGAAAAGAAATGGAAATGAAGCTTTAAAGAGTTTACCTTTTTATATTGTGTTGACTTTAGGATCAGGTAAGTGTTTTACATATTCAAAAACAAAATAAAATCAAGACAATTGCAAAAAGGGGAACTCCTAAAATTGAATACAAACAAAAGTAAATGAATATATATATATATGTGTGTGTGTATAGCATAAACACACAGGAAAAAAGAATATTTCAAGTTACATTTCACCAGAATACATAGTTAGGTTCTTCAAAAAGAACATTTTAACTTTATGTAGGAAATTTTATGTCAGTAGAAACAATGAATATATTCATTTTGAAAATCTTTTGGATGGAGAGGGAAGATGGCGGCGTAGGAGGACGCTGGGCTCACCGCGCGTCCTGCTGATCCCTTAGATTCCACCTACACCTGCCTAAATAACCCAGAAAACCGCCAGAGGATTAGCAGAACGGAGTGGCCGGAGCCAAGCGCAGACGAGAGGCCCACGGAAGAGGGTAGGAAGGGTGGCGAAGCCGTGCGCGCTCCACAGACTGGCGGGAGGGAGCCGGGGCGGAGGGGCGGCTTGCCAGCCAAGCAGAGCCCCCGAGTCTGGCTTGCAAAAAGCGGAGGGGCCTGACGGACTGTGTTCCGACAGCAAGCGCAACTTAGCGGCTGGGAGGTCATAAGTTAACAGCTCTGCTCAGAAAGCGGGAAGGCTGGAGGACAAAGGGAAGGAAAGCTGCTGAGCCCCCGGACGACAGAGTTCAGTTTGGTGGGGAACAAAGGCGCTCGCCAGCGCCATCTTCCCCGCCCATCCCCCAGCCAAAATCCCAAAGAGAACCAGTTCCTGCCAGGGAACTTGCTCACTCCGCGCAAACACCCAACTCTGCGCTTCTGCGGAGCCAAACCTCCGGCAGCAGATCTGACTCCCTCCTGCTGCCACAGGGCCCCTCCTGAAGTGGATCACCTAAGGAGAAGCAAGATAAGCCTGCCCCTCCTGCCCCTGTGCACCTTGCCTACCCACCCCAGCTAAGACGCCAGATCCC